>NW_001834538.1:0-19610 GCF_000150035.1 Vanderwaltozyma polyspora DSM 70294
TACACCTACACCCTAGATCCTCTATCAGTTCCAGCTGTTTACACAACCGAAGTAGTATCAGGATCATCTACTGCTACAGAAGTCGTATCCTTCTACAGTACCACCAATTCCGCTGGTGACGAAGTTGTGGTTTCTACCACCTACACCCTAGGTCCTCTATCAGTTCCAGCTGTTTACACAACCGAAGTAGTATCAGGATCATCTACTGCTACAGAAGTCGTATCCTTCTACAGCACCACCAATTCCGCTGGTGACGAAGTTGTGGCTTCTACCACCTACACCCTAGGTCCTCTATCAGTTCCAGCTGTTTACACAACCGAAGTAGTATCAGGATCATCTACTGCTACAGAAGTCGTTTCCTTCTACAGCACCACCAATTCCGCTGGTGACGAAGTTCTGGTTTCTACCACCTACACCCTAGATCCTCTATCAGTTCCAGCTGTTTACACAACCGAAGTAGTATCAGGATCATCTACTGCTACAGAAGTCGTTTCCTTCTACAGCACCACCAATTCCGCTGGTGACGAAGTTCTGGTTTCTACCACCTACACCCTAGGTCCTCTATCAGTTCCAGCTGTTTACACAACCGAAGTAGTATCAGGATCATCTACTGCTACAGAAGTCGTTTCCTTCTACAGCACCACCAATTCCGCTGGTGACGAAGTTCTGGTTTCTACCACCTACACCCTAGATCCTCTATCAGTTCCAGCTGTTTACACAACCGAAGTAGTATCAGGATCATCTACTGCTACAGAAGTCGTTTCCTTCTACAGCACCACCAATTCCGCTGGTGACGAAGTTGTGGCTTCTACCACCTACACCCTAGGTCCTCTATCAGTTCCAGCTGTTTACACAACCGAAGTAGTATCAGGATCATCTACTGCTACAGAAGTCGTTTCCTTCTACAGCACCACCAATTCCGCTGGTGACGAAGTTGTGGCTTCTACCACCTACACCCTAGGTCCTCTATCAGTTCCAGCTGTTTACACAACCGAAGTAGTATCAGGATCATCTACCGTTACCGAAGTCGTTTCCTTCTACAGCACCACCAATTCCGCTGGTGACGAAGTTCTGGTTTCTACCACCTACACCCTAGATCCTCTATCAGTTCCAGCTGTTTACACAACCGAAGTAGTATCAGGATCATCTACTGCTACAGAAGTCGTATCCTTCTACAGTACCACCAATTCCGCTGGTGACGAAGTTGTGGTTTCTACCACCTACACCCTAGGTCCTCTATTAGTTCCAGCTGTTTACACAACCGAAGTAGTATCAGGATCATCTACTGCTACAGAAGTGGTATCCTTCTACAGCACCACCAATTCCGCTGGTGACGAAGTTGTGGCTTCTACCACCTACACCCTAGGTCCTCTATCAGTTCCAGCTGTTTACACAACCGAAGTAGTATCAGGATCATCTACTGCTACAGAAGTCGTTTCCTTCTACAGCACCACCAATTCCGCTGGTGACGAAGTTGTGGCTTCTACCACTTACACCCTAGGTCCTCTATCAGTTCCAGCTGTTTACACAACCGAAGTAGTATCAGGATCATCTACTGCTACAGAAGTCGTTTCCTTCTACAGCACCACCAATTCCGCTGGTGACGAAGTTCTGGCTTCTACCACCTACACCCTAGGTCCTCTATCAGTTCCAGCTGTTTACACAACCGAAGTAGTATCAGGATCATCTACTGCTACAGAAGTCGTATCCTTCTACAGCACCACCAATTCCGCTGGTGACGAAGTTGTGGCTTCTACCACCTACACCCTAGGTCCTCTATCAGTTCCAGCTGTTTACACAACCGAAGTAGTATCAGGATCATCTACTGCTACAGAAGTCGTTTCCTTCTACAGCACCACCAATTCCGCTGGTGACGAAGTTGTGGCTTCTACCACCTACACCCTAGGTCCTCTATCAGTTCCAGCTGTTTACACAACCGAAGTAGTATCAGGATCATCTACCGTTACCGAAGTCGTTTCCTTCTACAGCACCACCAATTCCGCTGGTGACGAAGTTCTGGTTTCTACCACCTACACCCTAGATCCTCTATCAGTTCCAGCTGTTTACACAACCGAAGTAGTATCAGGATCATCTACCGTTACCGAAGTCGTTTCCTTCTACAGCACCACCAATTCCGCTGGTGACGAAGTTCTGGTTTCTACCACCTACACCCTAGATCCTCTATCAGTTCCAGCTGTTTACACAACCGAAGTAGTATCAGGATCATCTACTGCTACAGAAGTCGTATCCTTCTACAGTACCACCAATTCCGCTGGTGACGAAGTTGTGGTTTCTACCACCTACACCCTAGGTCCTCTATCAGTTCCAGCTGTTTACACAACCGAAGTAGTATCAGGATCATCTACTGCTACAGAAGTCGTATCCTTCTACAGCACCACCAATTCCGCTGGTGACGAAGTTGTGGCTTCTACCACCTACACCCTAGGTCCTCTATCAGTTCCAGCTGTTTACACAACCGAAGTAGTATCAGGATCATCTACTGCTACAGAAGTCGTTTCCTTCTACAGCACCACCAATTCCGCTGGTGACGAAGTTCTGGTTTCTACCACCTACACCCTAGATCCTCTATCAGTTCCAGCTGTTTACACAACCGAAGTAGTATCAGGATCATCTACTGCTACAGAAGTCGTTTCCTTCTACAGCACCACCAATTCCGCTGGTGACGAAGTTCTGGTTTCTACCACCTACACCCTAGGTCCTCTATCAGTTCCAGCTGTTTACACAACCGAAGTAGTATCAGGATCATCTACTGCTACAGAAGTCGTTTCCTTCTACAGCACCACCAATTCCGCTGGTGACGAAGTTGTGGCTTCTACCACCTACACCCTAGGTCCTCTATCAGTTCCAGCTGTTTACACAACCGAAGTAGTATCAGGATCATCTACTGCTACAGAAGTCGTTTCCTTCTACAGCACCACCAATTCCGCTGGTGACGAAGTTGTGGCTTCTACCACCTACACCCTAGGTCCTCTATCAGTTCCAGCTGTTTACACAACCGAAGTAGTATCAGGATCATCTACCGTTACCGAAGTCGTTTCCTTCTACAGCACCACCAATTCCGCTGGTGACGAAGTTCTGGTTTCTACCACCTACACCCTAGATCCTCTATCAGTTCCAGCTGTTTACACAACCGAAGTAGTATCAGGATCATCTACTGCTACAGAAGTCGTATCCTTCTACAGTACCACCAATTCCGCTGGTGACGAAGTTGTGGTTTCTACCACCTACACCCTAGGTCCTCTATTAGTTCCAGCTGTTTACACAACCGAAGTAGTATCAGGATCATCTACTGCTACAGAAGTGGTATCCTTCTACAGCACCACCAATTCCGCTGGTGACGAAGTTCTGGTTTCTACCACCTACACCCTAGGTCCTCTATCAGCTCCAGCTGCTTACACAACCGAAGTAGTATCAGGATCATCTACTGCTACCGAAGTCGTATCCTTCTACAGCACCACCAATTCCGCTGGTGACGAAGTTGTGGCTTCTACCACCTACACCCTAGGTCCTCTATCAGTTCCAGCTGCTTACACAAGCGAAGTAGTATCAGGATCATCTACTGCTACAGAAGTCGTATCCTTCTACAGCACCACCAATTCCGCTGGTGACGAAGTTGTGGCTTCTACCACCTACACCCTAGGTCCTCTATCAGTTCCAGCTGTTTACACAACCGAAGTAGTATCAGGATCATCTACTGCTACAGAAGTCGTTTCCTTCTACAGCACCACCAATTCCGCTGGTGACGAAGTTGTGGCTTCTACCACCTACACCCTAGGTCCTCTATCAGTTCCAGCTGTTTACACAACCGAAGTAGTATCAGGATCATCTACTGCTACAGAAGTCGTTTCCTTCTACAGCACCACCAATTCCGCTGGTGACGAAGTTCTGGTTTCTACCACCTACACCCTAGATCCTCTATCAGTTCCAGCTGTTTACACAACCGAAGTAGTATCAGGATCATCTACTGCTACAGAAGTCGTTTCCTTCTACAGCACCACCAATTCCGCTGGTGACGAAGTTCTGGTTTCTACCACCTACACCCTAGGTCCTCTATCAGTTCCAGCTGTTTACACAACCGAAGTAGTATCAGGATCATCTACTGCTACAGAAGTCGTTTCCTTCTACAGCACCACCAATTCCGCTGGTGACGAAGTTCTGGTTTCTACCACCTACACCCTAGATCCTCTATCAGTTCCAGCTGTTTACACAACCGAAGTAGTATCAGGATCATCTACTGCTACAGAAGTCGTTTCCTTCTACAGCACCACCAATTCCGCTGGTGACGAAGTTGTGGCTTCTACCACCTACACCCTAGGTCCTCTATCAGTTCCAGCTGTTTACACAACCGAAGTAGTATCAGGATCATCTACTGCTACAGAAGTCGTTTCCTTCTACAGCACCACCAATTCCGCTGGTGACGAAGTTGTGGCTTCTACCACCTACACCCTAGGTCCTCTATCAGTTCCAGCTGTTTACACAACCGAAGTAGTATCAGGATCATCTACCGTTACCGAAGTCGTTTCCTTCTACAGCACCACCAATTCCGCTGGTGACGAAGTTCTGGTTTCTACCACCTACACCCTAGATCCTCTATCAGTTCCAGCTGTTTACACAACCGAAGTAGTATCAGGATCATCTACTGCTACAGAAGTCGTATCCTTCTACAGTACCACCAATTCCGCTGGTGACGAAGTTGTGGTTTCTACCACCTACACCCTAGGTCCTCTATTAGTTCCAGCTGTTTACACAACCGAAGTAGTATCAGGATCATCTACTGCTACAGAAGTGGTATCCTTCTACAGCACCACCAATTCCGCTGGTGACGAAGTTGTGGCTTCTACCACCTACACCCTAGGTCCTCTATCAGTTCCAGCTGTTTACACAACCGAAGTAGTATCAGGATCATCTACTGCTACAGAAGTCGTTTCCTTCTACAGCACCACCAATTCCGCTGGTGACGAAGTTGTGGCTTCTACCACTTACACCCTAGGTCCTCTATCAGTTCCAGCTGTTTACACAACCGAAGTAGTATCAGGATCATCTACTGCTACAGAAGTCGTTTCCTTCTACAGCACCACCAATTCCGCTGGTGACGAAGTTCTGGCTTCTACCACCTACACCCTAGGTCCTCTATCAGTTCCAGCTGTTTACACAACCGAAGTAGTATCAGGATCATCTACTGCTACAGAAGTCGTATCCTTCTACAGCACCACCAATTCCGCTGGTGACGAAGTTGTGGCTTCTACCACCTACACCCTAGGTCCTCTATCAGTTCCAGCTGTTTACACAACCGAAGTAGTATCAGGATCATCTACTGCTACAGAAGTCGTTTCCTTCTACAGCACCACCAATTCCGCTGGTGACGAAGTTCTGGTTTCTACCACCTACACCCTAGATCCTCTATCAGTTCCAGCTGTTTACACAACCGAAGTAGTATCAGGATCATCTACTGCTACAGAAGTCGTTTCCTTCTACAGCACCACCAATTCCGCTGGTGACGAAGTTCTGGTTTCTACCACCTACACCCTAGGTCCTCTATCAGTTCCAGCTGTTTACACAACCGAAGTAGTATCAGGATCATCTACTGCTACAGAAGTCGTTTCCTTCTACAGCACCACCAATTCCGCTGGTGACGAAGTTCTGGTTTCTACCACCTACACCCTAGATCCTCTATCAGTTCCAGCTGTTTACACAACCGAAGTAGTATCAGGATCATCTACTGCTACAGAAGTCGTTTCCTTCTACAGCACCACCAATTCCGCTGGTGACGAAGTTCTGGTTTCTACCACCTACACCCTAGATCCTCTATCAGTTCCAGCTGCTTACACAAGTGAAGTAGTATCAGGATCATCTACTGCTACAGAAGTCGTATCCTTCTACAGCACCACCAATTCCGCTGGTGACGAAGTTGTGGCTTCTACCACCTACACCCTAGGTCCTCTATCAGTTCCAGCTGTTTACACAACCGAAGTAGTATCAGGATCATCTACTGCTACAGAAGTCGTTTCCTTCTACAGCACCACCAATTCCGCTGGTGACGAAGTTGTGGCTTCTACCACCTACACCCTAGGTCCTCTATCAGTTCCAGCTGTTTACACAACCGAAGTAGTATCAGGATCATCTACTGCTACAGAAGTCGTATCCTTCTACAGCACCACCAATTCCGCTGGTGACGAAGTTGTGGCTTCTACCACCTACACCCTAGGTCCTCTATCAGTTCCAGCTGTTTACACAACCGAAGTAGTATCAGGATCATCTACTGCTACAGAAGTCGTTTCCTTCTACAGCACCACCAATTCCGCTGGTGACGAAGTTGTGGCTTCTACCACCTACACCCTAGGTCCTCTATCAGTTCCAGCTGTTTACACAACCGAAGTAGTATCAGGATCATCTACCGTTACCGAAGTCGTTTCCTTCTACAGCACCACCAATTCCGCTGGTGACGAAGTTCTGGTTTCTACCACCTACACCCTAGATCCTCTATCAGTTCCAGCTGTTTACACAACCGAAGTAGTATCAGGATCATCTACTGCTACAGAAGTCGTATCCTTCTACAGCACCACCAATTCCGCTGGTGACGAAGTTCTGGTTTCTACCACCTACACCCTAGGTCCTCTATCAGTTCCAGCTGCTTCCACAACCGAAATAGTATCAGGATCATCTACTGTTACTGAAGTGATCTCCTTCTACAGCACCACCAATTCCGCTGGTGACGAAGTTCTGGTTTCTACCACCTACACCCTAGGACCGCTATCAGTTCCAGCTGCTTCCACAACCGAAGTAGTATCAGGATCATCTACTGCTACCGAAGTGATCTCCTTCTACAGCACCACCAATTCCGCTGGTGACGAAGTTGTGGTTTCTACCACCTACACCCTAGGTTCTCTATCTGTTCCAGCTGTTTACACAACCGAAGTAGTATCAGGATCATCTACTGCTACCGAAGTGATCTCCTTCTACAGCGCCACCAATTCCGCTGGTGACGAAGTTCTGGCTTCTACCACCTACACCCTAGGACCTCTATCTGATCCAGCTGCTTCCACAACCGAAATAGTATCAGGATCATTTACTGTTACTGAAGTGATCTCCTTCTACAGCACCACCAATTCCGCCGGTGACGAAGTGGTGGCTTCTACCACCTACACCCTAGGACCGCTATCAGTTCCAGCTGCTTCCACAACCGAAGTAGTATCAGGATCATCTACTGCTACCGAAGTCGTATCATTCTACAGCACCACCAATTCCGCTGGTGACGAAGTTCTGGTTTCTACCACCTACACCCTAGGACCTCTATCTGATCCAGCTGCTTCCACAACCGAAATAGTATCAGGATCATCTACTGTTACTGAAGTGATCTCCTTCTACAGCACCACCAATTCCGCTGGTGACGAAGTTCTGGTTCCTACCACCTACACCCTAGGACCGCTATCAGTTCCAGCTGTTTACACAACCGAAGTAGTATCAGGATCATCTACTGCTACAGAAGTCGTATCCTTCTACAGCACCACCAATTCCGCTGGTGACGAAGTTGTGGCTTCTACCACCTACACCCTAGGTCCTCTATCAGTTCCAGCTGTTTACACAACCGAAGTAGTATCAGGATCATCTACCGTTACCGAAGTCGTTTCCTTCTACAGCACCACCAATTCCGCTGGTGACGAAGTTGTGGCTTCTACCACCTACACCCTAGGTCCTCTATCAGTTCCAGCTGTTTACACAACCGAAGTAGTATCAGGATCATCTACTGCTACAGAAGTCGTATCCTTCTACAGCACCACCAATTCCGCTGGTGACGAAGTTCTGACTTCTACCACCTACACCCTAGGTCCTCTATCAGTTCCAGCTGTTTACACAACCGAAGTAGTATCAGGATCATCTACTGCTACAGAAGTCGTATCCTTCTACAGCACCACCAATTCCGCTGGTGACGAAGTTGTGGCTTCTACCACCTACACCCTAGGTCCTCTATCAGTTCCAGCTGTTTACACAACCGAAGTAGTATCAGGATCATCTACTGCTACAGAAGTCGTTTCCTTCTACAGCACCACCAATTCCGCTGGTGACGAAGTTGTGGCTTCTACCACCTACACCCTAGGTCCTCTATCAGTTCCAGCTGTTTACACAACCGAAGTAGTATCAGGATCATCTACTGCTACAGAAGTCGTATCCTTCTACAGCACCACCAATTCCGCTGGTGACGAAGTTGTGGCTTCTACCACCTACACCCTAGGTCCTCTATCAGTTCCAGCTGTTTACACAACCGAAGTAGTATCAGGATCATCTACTGCTACAGAAGTCGTTTCCTTCTACAGCACCACCAATTCCGCTGGTGACGAAGTTGTGGCTTCTACCACCTACACCCTAGGTCCTCTATCAGTTCCAGCTGTTTACACAACCGAAGTAGTATCAGGATCATCTACTGCTACCGAAGTCGTATCCTTCTACAGCACCACCAATTCCGCTGGTGACGAAGTTGTGGCTTCTACCACCTACACCCTAGGTCCTCTATCAGTTCCAGCTGTTTACACAACCGAAGTAGTATCAGGATCATCTACTGCTACAGAAGTCGTTTCCTTCTACAGCACCACCAATTCCGCTGGTGACGAAGTTGTGACTTCTACCACCTACACCCTAGGTCCTCTATCAGTTCCAGCTGCTTACACAAGTGAAGTAGTATCAGGATCATCTACCGTTACCGAAGTCGTTTCCTTCTACAGCACCACCAATTCCGCTGGTGACGAAGTTCTGGTTTCTACCACCTACACCCTAGATCCTCTATCAGTTCCAGCTGTTTACACAACCGAAGTAGTATCAGGATCATCTACCGTTACCGAAGTCGTTTCCTTCTACAGCACCACCAATTCCGCTGGTGACGAAGTTGTGGCTTCTACCACCTACACCCTAGGTCCTCTATCAGTTCCAGCTGTTTACACAACCGAAGTAGTATCAGGATCATCTACTGCTACAGAAGTCGTATCCTTCTACAGCACCACCAATTCCGCTGGTGACGAAGTTGTGGCTTCTACCACCTACACCCTAGGTCCTCTATCAGTTCCAGCTGTTTACACAACCGAAGTAGTATCAGGATCATCTACTGCTACAGAAGTCGTATCCTTCTACAGCACCACCAATTCCGCTGGTGACGAAGTTGTGGCTTCTACCACCTACACCCTAGGTCCTCTATCAGTTCCAGCTGTTTACACAACCGAAGTAGTATCAGGATCATCTACTGCTACAGAAGTCGTTTCCTTCTACAGCACCACCAATTCCGCTGGTGACGAAGTTCTGGTTTCTACCACCTACACCCTAGATCCTCTATCAGTTCCAGCTGTTTACACAACCGAAGTAGTATCAGGATCATCTACTGCTACAGAAGTCGTTTCCTTCTACAGCACCACCAATTCCGCTGGTGACGAAGTTCTGGTTTCTACCACCTACACCCTAGGTCCTCTATCAGTTCCAGCTGTTTACACAACCGAAGTAGTATCAGGATCATCTACCGTTACCGAAGTCGTTTCCTTCTACAGCACCACCAATTCCGCTGGTGACGAAGTTCTGGTTTCTACCACCTACACCCTAGATCCTCTATCAGTTCCAGCTGTTTACACAACCGAAGTAGTATCAGGATCATCTACTGCTACAGAAGTCGTTTCCTTCTACAGCACCACCAATTCCGCTGGTGACGAAGTTGTGGCTTCTACCACTTACACCCTAGGTCCTCTATCAGTTCCAGCTGTTTACACAACCGAAGTAGTATCAGGATCATCTACTGCTACAGAAGTCGTTTCCTTCTACAGCACCACCAATTCCGCTGGTGACGAAGTTGTGGCTTCTACCACCTACACCCTAGGTCCTCTATCAGTTCCAGCTGTTTACACAACCGAAGTAGTATCAGGATCATCTACTGCTACAGAAGTCGTATCCTTCTACAGCACCACCAATTCCGCTGGTGACGAAGTTGTGGCTTCTACCACCTACACCCTAGGTCCTCTATCAGTTCCAGCTGTTTACACAACCGAAGTAGTATCAGGATCATCTACCGTTACCGAAGTCGTTTCCTTCTACAGCACCACCAATTCCGCTGGTGACGAAGTTCTGGTTTCTACCACCTACACCCTAGATCCTCTATCAGTTCCAGCTGTTTACACAACCGAAGTAGTATCAGGATCATCTACTGCTACAGAAGTCGTATCCTTCTACAGCACCACCAATTCCGCTGGTGACGAAGTTCTGGTTTCTACCACCTACACCCTAGGTCCTCTATCAGTTCCAGCTGCTTACACAACCGAAGTAGTATCAGGATCATCTACTGCTACCGAAGTCGTATCCTTCTACAGCACCACCAATTCCGCTGGTGACGAAGTTGTGGCTTCTACCACCTACACCCTAGGTCCTCTATCAGTTCCAGCTGTTTACACAAGCGAAGTAGTATCAGGATCATCTACTGCTACAGAAGTCGTATCCTTCTACAGCACCACCAATTCCGCTGGTGACGAAGTTGTGGCTTCTACCACCTACACCCTAGGTCCTCTATCAGTTCCAGCTGTTTACACAACCGAAGTAGTATCAGGATCATCTACTGCTACCGAAGTAGTATCCTTCTACAGCACCACCAATTCCGCTGGTGACGAAGTTCTGGTTTCTACCACTTACACCTTACTACCGCTATCAGTTCCAGCTGCTTCCACAACCGAAGTAGTATCAGGATCATCTACTGCTACTGAAGTCGTATACTTCTACAGCACCACCAATTCCGCTGGTGACGAAGTTCTGGTTTCTACCACCTACACCCTAGGTCCTCTATCAGTTCCAGCTGCTTCCACAACCGAAGTAGTATCAGGATCATCTACTGTTACTGAAGTGATCTCCTTCTACAGCACCACCAATTCCGCTGGTGACGAAGTTCTGGTTTCTACCACCTACACCCTAGGTCCCCTATCTGTTCCAGCTGTTTACACAACCGAAGTAGTATCAGGATCATCTACTGCTACCGAAGTCGTATCCTTCTACAGCACCACCAATTCCGCTGGTGACGAAGTGGTGGCTTCTACCACCTACACCCTAGGTTCTCTATCTGTTCCAGCTGTTTACACAACCGAAGTAGTATCAGGATCATCTACTGCTACCGAAGTGATCTCCTTCTACAGCGCCACCAATTCCGCTGGTGACGAAGTTCTGGCTTCTACCACCTACACCCTAGGACCTCTATCTGATCCAGCTGCTTCCACAACCGAAATAGTATCAGGATCATTTACTGTTACTGAAGTGATCTCCTTCTACAGCACCACCAATTCCGCCGGTGACGAAGTGGTGGCTTCTACCACCTACACCCTAGGACCGCTATCAGTTCCAGCTGCTTCCACAACCGAAGTAGTATCAGGATCATCTACTGCTACCGAAGTCGTATCATTCTACAGCACCACCAATTCCGCTGGTGACGAAGTTCTGGTTTCTACCACCTACACCCTAGGACCTCTATCTGATCCAGCTGCTTCCACAACCGAAATAGTATCAGGATCATCTACTGTTACTGAAGTGATCTCCTTCTACAGCACCACCAATTCCGCTGGTGACGAAGTTCTGGTTCCTACCACCTACACCCTAGGACCGCTATCAGTTCCAGCTGCTTCCACAACCGAAGTAGTATCAGGATCATCTACTGCTACCGAAGTCGTATCCTTCTACAGCACCACCAATCCCGCTGGTGACGAAGTTCTGGTTTCTACCACTTACACCCTAGGTCCTCTATCTGTTCCAGTTGCTTCCACAACCGAAGTAGTATCAGGATCATCTATTGTTACTGAAGTCGTATCCTTCTACAGCACCACCAATTCCGCTGGTGACGAAGTTCTGGTTTCTACCACCTACACCCCAGTACCTCTATCAGTTCCAGCTGTTTACACAACCGAAGTAGTATCAGGATCATCTACTGCTACCGAAGTAGTATCCTTCTACAGCACCACCAATTCCGCTGGTGACGAAGTTCTGGTTTCTACCACTTACACCTTACTACCGCTATCAGTTCCAGCTGCTTCCACAACCGAAGTAGTATCAGGATCATCTACTGCTACTGAAGTCGTATACTTCTACAGCACCACCAATTCCGCTGGTGACGAAGTTCTGGTTTCTACCACCTACACCCTAGGTCCTCTATCTGTTCCAGTTGCTTCCACAACCGAAGTAGTATCAGGATCATCTACTGCTACCGAAGTGATTTCCTTCTACAGCACCACCAATTCCGCTGGTGACGAAGTTCTGGTTTCTACCACCTACACCCTAGGACCGCTATCAGTTCCAGCTGCTTCCACAACCGAAGTAGTATCAGGATCATCTACTGTTACTGAAGTGATCTCCTTCTACAGCACCACTAATCCCGCTGGTGACGAAGTTCTGGTTTCTATCACCTACACCCCAGGACCTCTATCAGTTCCAGCTGCTTCCACAACCGAAGTAGTATCAGGATCATCTATTGTTACTGAAGTCGTATCCTTCTACAGCACCACCAATTCCGCTGGTGACGAAGTTGTGGTTTCTATCACCTACACCCTAGGTCCTCTATCAGTTCCAGCTGCTTCCACAACCGAAGTAGTATCAGGATCATCTACTGTTACTGAAGTGATCTCCTTCTACAGCACCACCAATTCCGCTGGTGACGAAGTTCTGGTTTCTACCACCTACACCCTAGGTCCCCTATCTGTTCCAGCTGTTTACACAACCGAAGTAGTATCAGGATCATCTACTGCTACCGAAGTCGTATCCTTCTACAGCACCACCAATTCCGCTGGTGACGAAGTGGTGGCTTCTACCACCTACACCCTAGGTCCTCTATCAGTTCCAGCTGCTTCCACAACCGAAGTAGTATCAGGATCATCTACTGTTACCGAAGTCGTATCCTTCTACAGCACCACCAATTCCGCTGGTGACGAAGTTCTGGTTTCTACCACCTACACCCTAGGTCCTCTATCAGTTCCAGCTGCTTCCACAAGCGAAGTAGTATCAGGATCATCTATTGTTACTGAAGTGATCTCCTTCTACAGCACCACCAATTCCGCTGGTGACGAAGTTCTGGTTTCTACCACTTACACCCTAGGTCCTCTATCTGATCCAGCTGCTTCCACAACCGAAGTAGTATCAGGATCATCTACTGCTACCGAAGTCGTATCCTTCTACAGCACCACCAATTCCGCTGGTGACGAAGTGGTGGCTTCTACCACCTACACCCTAGGTCCTCTATCAGTTCCAGCTGCTTCCACAACCGAAGTAGTATCAGGATCATCTACTGTTACCGAAGTCGTATCCTTCTACAGCACCACCAATTCCGCTGGTGACGAAGTTCTGGCTTCTACCACCTACACCCTAGGACCTCTATCTGTTCCAGTTGCTTCCACAACCGAAGTAGTATCAGGATCATCTATTGTTACTGAAGTCGTATCCTTCTACAGCACCACCAATTCCGCTGGTGACGAAGTTCTGGTTTCTACCACCTACACCCCAGTACCTCTATCAGTTCCAGCTGCTTCCACAACCGAAGTAGTATCAGGATCATCTACTGCTACTGAAGTGATCTCCTTCTACAGCACCACCAATTCCGCTGGTGACGAAGTTCTGGCTTCTACCACCTACACCCTAGGACCTCTATCTGATCCAGCTGCTTCCACAACCGAAATAGTATCAGGATCATCTACTGTTACCGAAGTGATCTCCTTCTACAGCACCACCAATTCCGCCGGTGACGAAGTGGTGGCTTCTACCACCTACACCCTAGGACCGCTATTTGTTCCAGCTGCTTCCACAACCGAAGTAGTATCAGGATCATCTACTGTTACTGAAGTGATCTCCTTCTACAGCACCACCAATCCCGCTGGTGACGAAGTTCTGGTTTCTACCACTTACACCCTAGGTCCTCTATCTGATCCAGCTGCTTCCACAACCGAAGTAGTATCAGGATCATCTACTGCTACCGAAGTCGTATCCTTCTACAGCACCACCAATTCCGCTGGTGACGAAGTGGTGGCTTCTACCACCTACACCCTAGGTCCTCTATCAGTTCCAGCTGCTTCCACAACCGAAGTAGTATCAGGATCATCTACTGTTACCGAAGTCGTATCCTTCTACAGCACCACCAATTCCGCTGGTGACGAAGTTCTGGCTTCTACCACCTACACCCTAGGACCTCTATCTGTTCCAGTTGCTTCCACAACCGAAGTAGTATCAGGATCATCTATTGTTACCGAAGTCGTATCCTTCTACAGCACCACCAATTCCGCTGGTGACGAAGTGGTGGCTTCTACCACCTACACCCTAGGTCCTCTATCAGTTCCAGCTGCTTCCACAACCGAAGTAGTATCAGGATCATCTACTGTTACCGAAGTCGTATCCTTCTACAGCACCACCAATTCCGCTGGTGACGAAGTGGTGGCTTCTACCACCTACACCCTAGGTCCTCTATCTGATCCAGCTGCTTCCACAACCGAAGTAGTATCAGGATCATCTACTGCTACCGAAGTCGTATCCTTCTACAGCACCACCAATTCCGCTGGTGACGAAGTTGTGGTTTCTACCACTTACACCCAAGGTCCTCTATCAGTTCCAGCTGCTTCCACAACCGAAGTAGTATCAGGATCATCTACTGCTACCGAAGTCGTATCCTTCTACAGCACCACCAATTCCGCTGGTGACGAAGTTGTGGTTTCTACCACTTACACCCTAGGTTCTCTATCAGTTCCAGCTGTTTACACAACCGAAGTAGTATCAGGATCATCTACTGCTACCGAAGTCGTATCCTTCTACAGCACCACCAATTCCGCTGGTGACGAAGTTGTGGTTTCTACCACCTACACCCTAGGTTCTCTATCAGTTCCAGCTGTTTACACAACCGAAGTAGTATCAGGATCATCTACTGCTACCGAAGTCGTATCCTTCTACAGCACCACCAATTCCTCTGGTGACGAAGTGGTGGCTTCTACCACCTACACCCTAGGTCCTCTATCTGATCCAGCTGTTTACACAACCGAAGTAGTATCAGGATCATCTACTGCTACAGAAGTTGTATCGTTTTATAATACCTTCTATGAATCCCAGGTCCAGAGAGTTTCATTGTATGATCCTGCAGTAGGATATTTTAATGTGTCTTCCGTTGTTGTTTTAAGTAAAAGTTTAGATTTTGTTATTAGTAGTAACAGTGGAATTCGTAGCGCACCTGTTGAAAGTTGTGTATCAAGTACTGTTATTATTTTGAGACATTATTCAGTGAATGCTGATGGTACTGCCACCATACTGAGTAAATCTTCCAGCGGAGAGACAGACTCTGTATTTACAAATCATAAATCTTCAAATGCCAATCCAATATCCAGTAATTTAATATGCACTTCTTGCGATGTGACATCTTCAACTAATGTTGAATCAGTACATAAATCCACTGATATAATTGGATCGATTCCAGAGAATTTGTCAAACGTTAGAACCTCATTTATGAGCTCTCCTATTGCTAGGGAGACTCCTACAGCAACAGAAAATAATAGTTCGGACAAAACAGTCAATGATGTTACTATACTAATTATTTCTAGCCATAAAATTGTTATAACCCCATCAATTCCATCATCTACTGCTGCTAGTGAGACTACTAACCTAACGGACAATACTGCTACTCACATTACTCCCAACGACCCAGCAGACAACATTTCTACTCACATTACTTCAACCGACCCAGCAGATAATACTACAAGTACAACCTCATCAGTTCCACCAGCTTCTGTTGCTAGTGAGACTACTAACCCAACAGACAACACTTCTACTCACATCACTTCAACCGACTCTGCACGTCACACAACTGTTATAACCTCATCAGTTCCACCATCTTCTGCTGCTAGTGAGACTACTAACCTAACAGACAATACTGCTACTCACATTACTTCAAACGACCCAACAGACAACATTTTTACTCACATTACTTCAACCGACCCAGCAGATAATACTACAAGTACAACCTCATCAGTTCCACCAGCTTCTGTTGCTAGTGAGACTACTAACCCAACAGACAATACTGCTACTCACATTACTTCAACCGACAAAGCAGATAATACTACAAGTACGACCTCATCAGTTCCAAATTCTAATACACAAAGTGTAACTACATTAGTTCCATCAGGTAGCTCTATGACGGCCGTATCTTCAGATTTGAATATTTTTGTCACTGATGATGTCACATCTTCTGGATATAACCCATCTGCTACTGTAGGTATTTCTTCTACTTATGAAGGTGCAGGTTTATCACGTAAGATAAGCAATTCCTTATCCGGTTTGATTGGTATGATTGTTTTGGCAATTTTGGTTTAGTCTATTTCTAATTTATAACTACAGTTTTTAGTTCGTTAATTTTTTCAAATATTGTATAAATAATCAAGACAATATATATTTTTTGTGTTATTTTATTAGATTTAAATTTAGAGAAGTGGCTGTTTTTCATCAGATCCATATTAAAATACTGTTCTTGTTTTATTAGATGAAAGGTTTATGCTATATAAAGGGATATTTTTCTATCTTAATAAAACTATTCGTATCCTCTATCTAATATATATACATAGTACTGTATAATACAATATAATATAAGAATTAACGTCCCAATAATATAGCTTACAATAATGGATCAACAAAAGAATGACAACTTCGAAACTGTTAATTACTGCTTCTCAGTTTCATTAAGATAGAAAACTATCCCTTTATATAGCTTAAGGATAGCATCTAATTATTCTAATTAGATGCTGATTTGCTGGCTTGTTTCTAATGCTAACCATATTTCAACATGAAAATGGTATAACAAATTGAACTTATTTTAAGAAACAATAACTCGTTGGAACCTATACCATTAAATTGTATGAAATTTTGTGTATTGGAATATGTTCAGTATTAGAAATATGACCATCAACCCAGCAGACCAGAATAACCAGCATCTAATTAGAATAATTAGATGAAATGTTTAAGCTATATAAAAAGATATCTTTTAATTTTAATGAAACTATTCATACCCTCTATCTAATCCTTCTATAATTAAATATAATACAAGGATTAGCGTTCCAATAATAGAGCTTATAATAATGAATTACAACCTCGAAACTGTTAATTACTCCTTCTCAGTTTCGAATTTGAGTCGACATATACTAGTGTATAACATTTTATGAACTTGATAATGTTATATAATTTAATAAATCAAATGGAATTTGATGTTGGGTTAAATAATTTGTGTTCAGTGTTTCTATTATTATTATTTTTGTGAAATCAATATGATATTTATAAATATTCAACTGTCTATATATCATCTGAGTTCTTTCTTTCTATGCATTAAGGATATTATTGTTAAAATAAATACATTATTACATATTATTTGGTATTGAAATGAGCAGTGGGCGAAACATCTTTTACAATACCAATCATATTATTAAATGTTTATTAAGTTAATAATATTTAAATATAAAATATGTCAAAGTGAAGTATTAATACACCAGAATATGAATATCATGTAGCTATAGTATGCATTTAAATTTGAGAGTTGTATATAAAGTAATAATGTACCCCTTCTTAAAACTATAATAGTGACTAAATTGGTGGTTGGTATCCTTTTTGCTTTGGCATGTCTTAGAAAAAGTTAATGTCACTTAAATCACTTTTATTTAAGTAAATATAGATTACAAATTGAATCAAGCATATTATATTAGAGAGTCAGTGGATGCATTATTATACTGTCTATCTGTGATGTATTGTTTGGTCGGTATTTGGTAAGTTTTAATTATTATATAGTTGTATAGTTAATTTGGTGTACATTAGAATAAAGTCTGTTATTCATGTATTCTAGAGAAACTTAATGTGGAGATCTGTATTAGAGAGTAAATATACTACTAATTAATAATGTTACTGATGTTTTCTTTATATGCAAGTTAGCATACTAAATAATATACAATAATATACACTAATATACAATAATATACAATAATAACTCTTTATAGCAATAAATGTAACTGAAGCTAGTTTTGGCAATTGTTATTCTAATTATTCCATTGAATCGCAGTAACCTTACTATTTAGGTATAACTGCACCTCTATTAAAAACACGGTGATATAATTTATGACATCCTTATGTGATAAGGATTTGGTATTGATTACGCTTAAGTACAAAGGGATAAAAATATTTATATATTTAATATTACTGTATAGTTATTATAATAGTTTGATAACCTCATATATCTTTTAACTAATAACCTTAAGTAATTATATCTAAGGCTTCTTTCCCTATATAAATACATTAATACATTAATATTTAATATTCCTGACAAAAAAATTCAAAATGATGAGATTTATGTTTTGTTAGTTTTATATTTAGTGCTATAAATATTATTTATTATCAGTTGGATAACAAAGAAACTCATATAAGAAAAAATATTACAAAATATAAAATTGTATTTTGAACTAAAAATTGTAAAATTATTTATATTAATATGTAATAAAGAGAAGAGTGTTTGCGCAGGTTCGAAACCAGGACGGCACCTATTTCTTGAGATTGGAATAGGTGAGTGTTATTGGACTGTTGATCAGGGTGGGACATGGTTGTACTGGAGTGATAGTGGATATATTAACTGAGATCTAAGGTATAAGTACAATTATACGTTAGTTGTTTATTCAAGCTCTTGGTTTTTTATAAATTCTAAATATAGTATACAAAATATAAAATATAATTTAGTTCATAAAGTGAACATTAGAAAAGAGAAAATATTTTCTAGAAACTTGAAATCTGGTCTGCTTATATACCTTTTGAAAACTAACAGTTACCCTGAATGTGTTCCTGTCAGCAAAGTATATCTTTCAGACATAGGGTTAGATCTGGATAACTTAAGATTGTCATCTACTGATTCCCAGAATCCAACAGCCCCCCGGAAGCTTTAGATGCAAGCTTTCCATAATAAATTAATTCTGTATGTTAATTTATTAAGTAGTTAAATTTGAGACTAATTCATCTCTTAAGGTTTCAAATTGGGATTTAGCTAAAATTTTAGTTAGGATATCAGCCTGTTGGTCTTTTGTATTAACATATTCCAAATCAACAATATCCTGTTCCACTGCATGTCTGATTTTGTGATATCTCAGTGCGATATGTTTAGTTCTTGGATGCATTACTGGATTCTTACTTAACTTAATTGCTGGTTCATTGTCAACATATAATTTTGTTTTGTTTAGTGTGAGATCCATAACAATAGTAAGATCACTAAACCATTCAATTTCTTAACAGCTTCACTAACAGCAATATATTCTGCCTCGGGGGAGGAAAACAAATGGTGTCTTTAATCTTTTAAATGACCAATTGACCAACCACCACTTAGCGAGGGACATAACCCCCCGTTAAAAGGCTATTCCCCAAAAAACCTGCGAAGCTTCAAAAAAACATTGACCTAAACGGTAAACCTGCCCAAAACCGAAACTTGGAACGAGATATTATAAGTTTTGCAAACCCAATAACCGCCTTAAATGAATTCCCAGGATCCTTAGGAACCGAAAACCCGGAAACCCTAACAAATTCGGGCGCCTGGTTAACAAAAAAAAATT
>NW_001834539.1:0-19769 GCF_000150035.1 Vanderwaltozyma polyspora DSM 70294
TATATAGTTCTGACTTTTCTCAGAAACTGATTCTAAATCTATTACTGATAAATTATCAGGTATTAAATTAGTTAATATTGAAGATCCAAACGTTTATGGGAAATATTCAGATGGATCTGTAAGAGTTATTAAACCAGATATTAATCCAGTGTATGAGAGTGATGATAGTGATGTTGAAACTAAAAATACTATTGGTAACATACCATTATCTGCCTATGATGAAATGCCACACATTGGTTATGATATTAATGGTAAAAGAATTATGA
The DNA here is from genome assembly GCF_000150035.1 of Vanderwaltozyma polyspora DSM 70294. Taxonomy (NCBI): domain Eukaryota; kingdom Fungi; phylum Ascomycota; class Saccharomycetes; order Saccharomycetales; family Saccharomycetaceae; genus Vanderwaltozyma; species Vanderwaltozyma polyspora. The sequence goes on from NW_001834539.1 coordinate 267, forward strand.
GACCAGCTAAGGGCTCTGCCTTGGATCAATTGTTGGATACAATCGAATTACCTGAAGGTTGGACTGGTTTATTAGATCAAAATTCTGGTGCAAGCTTGAATTTGACTGAAGAAGAATTGGAATTGATCTCTAAAATTCAGAAGAATGAAACTACTGATGAAAGTACAAACCCATATGAACCATTAATAGATTGGTTTACAAGACATGAAGAAATCATGCCTTTAACAGCTGCTCCAGAGCCTAAAAGAAGATTTGTTCCTTCAAAACATGAAGCTCAAAGGGTTATGAAAATTGTTAGAGCCATTAGAGAAGGTCGTATTGTACCACCAAAGAAGTTAAAGGAAATAAGAGAAAAGGAAGAGGCTGAAAACTTTAGTTATGATTTATGGGGTGATGCAGAGGAATCTGAGGATCATGTCATGACTTTAAGAGCTCCAAAATTACCTCCTCCAACTAATGATGAAAGTTATAATCCTCCAGAAGAATACTTATTATCAAAGGAAGAAAGAGAGGAATGGGAAACCATGGAGCCAAGTGAAAGAGAAAAAAATTATTTACCTCAGAAATTTGCAGCTTTAAGAAAAGTCCCAGGTTATTCAGAATCTATTCGTGAAAGATTCGAAAGATCATTAGATTTGTATTTAGCTCCTCGTGTTCGCAAAAATAAATTAAACATTGACCCAGAATCTCTAATTCCAGAATTGCCATCTCCAAAGGATTTGAGACCGTTCCCAATTCGTTGTTCTACTGTTTACTCAGGCCATACAGGAAGAATCCGTACGCTATCTATTGATCCTTCTGGTCTATGGTTGGCCACAGGTTCTGACGATGGTACCGTCAGAGTTTGGGAAATTTTGACAGGTAGAGAAGTTTATAAGGTTACTTTGATTGATAAGGCAGAAAATACTGATGATAATATTGAAAGTATTGAATGGAATCCAGATAAAACAACTGGTATTTTGGCAGTGGCAGCTGGTGATTATATCTACCTGATTGTTCCACCAATATTTGGCTTTGAAATTGAAAATGCTGGTAAGACTAATATAGAAAACGGTTTTGGTTTCGATACTTTTGGTAACGTTAAAACTTCCAACTTAGATGTTGAAGGTAGCGATAATGAAGATGCAGACACTAATGGTGCGGTTAAGAAGACAGTAGCGCAATGGAATAAGCCATCTCAAAAACAATTGGAAAAAGATATTAGTATTGTAATCACTTGTAGAAAAACTGTCAAGAAAATTTCATGGCATCGTAAAGGTGACTATTTCGTTACTGTTCAACCTGATTCTGGACACACTTCCGTATTAATCCATCAGTTATCAAAACATTTAACTCAATCACCATTCAAGAAATCTAAAGGTATCATTGTTGATGCTAAATTCCATCCATTTAAACCACAACTTTTCGTCTGTTCTCAAAGATATGTTAGAATATATGACCTATCACAACAAGTTTTAGTAAAGAAACTATTACCAGGTGCTCGTTGGTTATCAAATATTGATATCCATCCAAGAGGTGATAATTTAATTGCTTCATCTTACGATAAGAGAGTATTATGGCATGATTTGGACTTATCCAATACTCCATACAAAACATTGAGATACCATGAAAAAGCCGTTAGATCAGTCTCCTTCCATAAGAGACTTCCATTGTTTAACTCTGCTGCAGATGATGGTACCATTCATATCTTCCATGCTACAGTATACGATGATATGATGAAGAATCCATTGATTGTTCCATTGAAAAAATTAACTGGTCATAAAATTACCAATAATTTAGGTGTTCTAAATACTATCTGGCATCCAAAAGAAGCATGGCTTTTCTCTGCAGGTGCTGATCATACAGCTCGTCTATGGACTACATAATCATTTTTTCTCAGTCGTTTTACGCTGTGTGTGTATCTGTATGTTTTTCTAGCCCAGATGACCACTTGTTCAAAACCTGCATCAGAATTTTATAAGACTAAAAAACAATTACTTTACATATGTATTATTAATCACTAAGGATAGAATAATTTTACATGCCAATCCATGTACAATAAAGGTATAATTTATTTAATTCATATATCTTAATAATTATTATTAAAAAATCTACAATTATATTTGATAATTTTTTATAGTTTAGTTCTATTTCTTGATAATAATTTATATAGGTTCTTATTTCAAAAGTTTTTTCTAGAATTTCATCCAAATCATTAAATTGAAATACAAAGAAGAAAATTCGTTGTAGTTCAACATACACCAATCAAACTAATAGAGTACAAAGGAATTTCATTTCTATTACTTTGTAGAGCTCAAATAATTGGAATAACCTCAATGAATTCTTTTTCCTTTCAAATTGACCTGTTGGAATATATATAGAAATTATTTGACTTATTAAAATATATATAGAAATTATTCGACTTATTAAAATAATTGTAATTGGTTACATGAAATAATTGATGATTATGTGATGATTACTATATTTCAAAATGATAACTACAATTAGTGTAAGTTAGCCAATGATTTAAAGCATAAAATCTATCACCTGAATTCAGTTTTTGACACTGTTTTAAGAGGAGAAGTTGGGGAAAATCTAGACAAATTAATAGCGACAAATAATATAATAACCAATGTTAAGGATAAATAATTTATAAAACTTATAGAAAGATACTCCAGCTTCAAATCAGACACAACATAGCTATCATTATTCATCATCTTGCATTGCTGTCGCTGACCGTGCTGATGTTAAAACCAAATTACCCGGAAATTCAATATTTTTCGAAATTCGAACGACAACAAAATATTTTTCAACATAAAGAGAAGATGGGTACTAACAAATTTAATATAATTGAATATATTATATAAAATGAATAGGAATAGGAAGGAGTTAAAGTTTTGTGTAAAGGATAAGACATAGAACGTCAATATTGACTCAATATCAATGTTTGGAGCATCTAATAATACGTTTGGTGGTGGTGGAGCAAGACCTTTTGGTTCCAATGTTTCACAATTCGGGAAACCACAACAGGCTTCAACTGGATTTGGTATGAATCAAACTAATACTCAATCTACGTTTGGTGCGTTTGGTTCCAATACTGCTGCGGGACAATCCAACACTGGTGGAATGACTCCATCTTTTGGTTTAGGAAACACTTCAGGCACTATGAATTCTCCCTTCGGTCAGAATGTTAATCCCAGTAACCAAGGTGGTCTTTTTGGATCAAATTCTTTAACCTCCAGTGCGTCATCAAATGCAATGGGTGGTCAAGCAGGTACCTCTCTTAAGCCATTTACTGAATATCAAGAGAAAGATAATACTACAGGAACTATGAACCATTTTCAAAGTATTACTTGTATGCCAGAATATAGAAATTTTTCATTTGAAGAATTAAGGTTCCAAGATTATCAAGCGAACCGTAGATACCCAAATGCTCCAGGTACTGCTGGTTCACAATTTGGTGCAACAACTTCAGCTGGTGGATTTGGTAATATGTTAGGTTCAAATACAAATCAGCCTGTGAGTAGTGGTACTGGCGGCTTATTTGGACAAAACCCACTATCAAAACCTTCATTTGGTTCTGCTGCCTCAGCTAATACAAATGCTGGTTTTGGTTCTTCATTCGGAGGAAACGCTAGTGGTACAGCAAATGCATTTGGTGGATCCAATGCCCCAAAGTTAGGAATGGGCGGTACTACAGGTGGTGGTCTCTTTGGTCAAAGTCCAAACCAACAATCAGGAGGTTCATTTGGGCAGACTACTAATCAAGCATCAAGTTCATTTAATACAGGTAATGCCTTTGGTGCCAGTAATACTTCTGGAGGTGGTTTATTTGGCCAAAACAATCAACAACAAGGTGGAGGAGGTTTATTTGGACAAGCCCAAAACCAAGGTCAACAGCAAGGAGGATTATTTGGTCAAAATCCTCAACAACAACAAGGTGGCTTATTTGGACAAGCCCAAAACCAAGGTCAACAGCAAGGTGGATTATTTGGCAATAAACCTGCTTCAGGAGGTGGTCTATTCGGACAACAATCAAATACATTCAATCAAAACCAACAATCTGGAAGTCTGTATGGTCAAAATTCCCAACAACAACAAGGTGGGGGAGGTTTATTTGGACAAGCCCAAAACCAAGGTCAACAGCAAGGAGGATTATTTGGTCAAGGGAATCAACAACAACAAGGTGGGTTATTTGGACAAAACACTCAACAACAGGCGGGAGGTTTTGGTGCTAAGCCCGCTGGTGGTTTGTTTGGCCAAAATCAACAGACTACAAGCTTTGGTTCTGGATCAGGTACAGCACAAGGTGGTTTATTCGGTCAAAGCACCCAACAACAAGGTGGAGGAGGTTTATTTGGACAAGCCCAAAACCAAGGTCAACAGCAAGGAGGATTATTTGGTCAAGGGAATCAACAACAACAAGGTGGGTTATTTGGACAAAACACTCAACAACAGGCGGGAGGTTTTGGTGCTAAGCCCGCTGGTGGTTTGTTTGGCCAAAATCAACAGACTACAAGCTTTGGTTCTGGACCAGGTACAGCACAAGGTGGTTTATTCGGTCAAAGCACCCAACAACAAACTGGAGGAGGCCTGTTTGGTCAAGGTGTAAACCAAGGCCAACAACCACAACCACAACAACAAGCGGGTGGATTATTTGGACAAAGTACTCAACCACAAACAGGTGGATTGTTTGGAGCGAAACCTGCTGGATCAACGACTGGAGGATTATTTGGTGCTAATACGTCCACACAACAACCAGCTGCTACCCAAGGGAGTGGCCTATTCGGAGCCAAGCCAACAGGTACTGGACTATTCGGTGGCCAAACACAAGGATCAACTACATCAGGGGCTTCAGCCGGAGGCTTGTTTGGCAAAAGTGCCAATCCTGCTCCTGGTGGAGCTGGTTTATTTGGAAATACAGCTCAATCAAATTCAGTTTCTTCTAATACTGGTGGTTTATTTGGTTCAAAGCCAGCTGCAACTGGGGGATTATTCGGAGGCCAACCTTCGGCTCCTTTATCGACTTTCGGCCAAAATCCAGCGACAACCTCACTCCAAACACCTGGAACTGGAAGTCTATTTGGCGCTAAACCAGTTTCAACTATCGCACCAAATACAGCTTCACAGATGCAACAACAAACTGGTATTTCTACTACCAATCCATACGGAACTAATGAATTATTTACCAGAATTACTATTCCAGAATCTATTACAGCTCCTAGTCAACCTAGGTTCACGAAGGTTAATACCGACACTAAAGCAACATCTTTAAATACTGCATATAAATTGAATCCAAAACCTCTTTTCAGCAAGGGTTCTTTACCATCAGCTTCTATTGCTCATGCTACTCCTTCAATAGACAAAGCTCCTCAAAATACTGATAAATCAGATAATGAAACTACATTAGTAAAGTTTGGTTCTTCATTATTCAATCCGGAGACTGATGAAGCGTTGATCACTGCAGATGAGTTATTATTCAACCCCGACAGGAAATCATTTAAAACTCTATTGATAAACAAGAAAAAGGTTAATGAGGCACTATTGAATGAAAAGAGCACAAGTCCAGATAAAGATATAAAGAGAATTACTTTCAATGAAAAATCCTTACTCAAAGATGAAGATTCTGTAAGAAGTTCAATTTTTGACAATGTTCTAGAAACACCAACAAATACGGAAAATAAGCTTTCAGAAGCATCATCGGTTGATCATGATTTTAATGAAAGGCAAGAAGTAAGTAGACCAGATTTGAAAGGTGATCTAATGCCAAATGGCATCTCTAAATTACCAGGTGTCAAAGGATCAGATTTTACTCAAATGGAAAATGGCTATTACATTTCTCCCTCCCTAGATACATTAGCTAGCATGTCACTTTTCCAATTGTCATCGGTAACTAACTTTGTAGTTGGCCATAAGGATCATGGATACATCGAATTCATGGAACCTGTCAACTTAACTGATATTCCACTTACTTTAATTTGTGGTGGCATTATAGAATTTAGACCTCGAGCATGTATAGTGAAGTCTGGTAATGAGGCTGGTTTCCATGGCAAGGGGTTCAACGTGCGTGCAAGAATTGTATGCTATAAATGTTTCCCATTAGACAAGTCAACAAGAAAACCAGTTACCAATCCGGATCATGCCCTTGTGAAGAACCACATCAAGAAATTTAAATCCATGCCAAACTGTAAATTTGAAAGTTATGATCCAAAGACAGGTACTTATGTGTTTGCTGTTGACAACGCATGCTCTTAGAGAAAACAGTGCTTGAATACAGCGAGTACCAATTTATCTTTTTGAAACTATGGTTTCTCATGCATATTAATTAATACGTACTGTATAGCATCATGTATAATTAAGAAGAAAATAATATTAAACAAAGTTAAATTAATCCAGAAAATATAATTTTTGCTTTATTGTAATAACCTTGATGTTGTGACTTGACAGTTTTACAATTCTGTTTAGATTAAAATCAAATAAAAAAAATAAATGCCATCTCCTAGAATCGAACCAGGGTTTCATCGGCCACAACGATGTGTACTAACCACTATACTAAGATGGCGCTTAATTTGTTGATTCTGTTGAAAAACCAATCTGATCATACTAAACGAAAAAGCAAATCAAACGAGCAAGAATATCGTATACAATGGGATGTTTGAACTTAGGGATAGGTTCTATACTCTAACAAAGTCAAGTTGATTAAGCTAAATAAGGTATCTTAGAAGTATATGGAGGTAAAATCGGGGAAATAGCAATTGGTTTTAATGGCAATCTGTTAGAAGTTGTATCTAACTTGTTACAAAAAGGGAGAGATTCAGCTTATTCAAATTTTCAGCCGTTTTATATTTATTTGCTGATTTACGGTGGGTAAATATAAATGTGTCAAACATTAAGTTTGGGACTATGAATACATTACTACTTAAGGTGATTCGGTCCTTATTTGGATCACATCAAAAAGTCAGAAGGCAACATTTCTTGTTATAAACTTCATTCTTATAAAGTCTACCTGGAAAAATTATGATTCAGATTCAAAGGGATGATCTGTTCAGGAGTACTATTCAATGATGGGTGGGATAGATACTAAGAGATTCTTTCCTCTTGGGCAGGGATTGTCAGAATTGTTGACTCCAATTTCAAATACCTCAAGAGAATCCAAAATCATGTCATGTCGAGTTTGTCCCCCCCAAAGTGGAGCATGATTCAGTTAGGCATTGATTGAAATTTGCAGATATAAACGAAACGCTCCACAATTTATGTATGATTACATGAATGAAGAGTATTTGTCAGACAATATCTTGGAAAAAAAGTTTTTAGAAACTATAAACTAATATACAAGTATACTAAACCTTAAAGTTTTTAATAGTTGACAAGCTGAGGCAAAGGTGAAATCAAAAAAAAGTATACTAACATAAATAAGTACATAAAGTTGAAAGGTCTACTAATATTGCCCCTGTTGAGTTTCTTGGAAGTATTGCTGATAAACAGCATTTTGATCTTGATTTAAAAATGATTGTGATGGGTTTTGATAATTTTGAGGGTTCGGATGTTGTAATGATATACCTTGATGCTGAGCTATATTTTGATTCGGTATACTATTCATTGCAGCTTGATTAATACCAGCTTGCGGTATTAGATTGTTATTTGTCATTACATGATGTTTTAAATCCTGCTTCATATCCTGTTGGCTATCGCCTAGGACTCCATTGCTTTGTTGTCCTTGTTGTACTTGTTGTTGTCCCTGTTGTCCCTGCTGTTGCACCTGCTGTTGCTGCTGTTGTTGCTGCTGTTGTTGTCCCTGTTGCGGTTGTTGTTGATCATCGTTCTCCTCTTCCTCTTCTTCATCTGGAGCGTTCAAACAAGCTTGAATCAAATTTCTACCTTCCTGTTGAGTTACGATAGGTTCAAATTTAGGAGTACTAAAAGTATAAACCAACCCTGTTTCCGAGACAACTAACAACAAAACTTGAGTACCAGTAAGAACAGACAACTCAAAAGCTTTCTTCATAATCCCATGTTTCCTCTTAGAAAAAGTGACATGACGTCTTGTCTTATTTTCTATAAACTTAATCTCAATCTTTCTTCTCTCCTTCTGTTGAACACCGGAACCATTTCCTGTAGAATCATCGATATCGTCCACGTCAGACATTGCAAAATTTAACCTATGTATACGCTATTACTGTGATCCTAAGCGAATATGACCTTTCTCTAGGATAGACCTTTAATTTATCACTTCTATATTAACTTCGAATTGAAATATAATTGGGTTGATTGATTCGAAGAAAAATTTCAGATGGAAAAAAATATATAGAAATACAAATGTTTCACTAGTAACACAAACTATACCTTTTCTCTAAACTGAATAACCTAATTTAATCAGTTTCCCACACCTAAAAAAACATAAAATAAAAATATAAATATCTATTATTAACTGCTACCAACTAATCTTTGATAACATTAAACATCCAAAATTTCAACCTATTATTTATAAATTCCAATTACGTTCTTCTTTAATAATCAATCAAATCGACCTTTTTGATAAACTCGATATTTCATCAATTTTCCCCTGGGAGAAATGTTCGTTTAGAGTGATTTGGGGTGTTTTCCTGCAATCCACATTGGTCATGTGACTTTATCGAAAGATTGAGGTCACGTGGTTTAGGGTCGTCTCTTTCCAATAAGTAAGTGTAAGAGCAACTGTAAGTGTAAAGCCCAATGGTTAGATATTTTGGCATTGAACAATGTCAGTCTTTGGGTTAACAGGATGGAATGATTCTTAAATAATCCAAAAAAGGTTTTAAGTGATCCAAATGTTTTTGGAGTCGAGTTGGCATGGCATGAAGAGACAGACAGACGGGAGAACACAATGGTGCCAGAGACAAGATTTTTTATGCAAATGGAGAAAGACTGACGAACCTCAAAACTATGGTTTGATTAATGACAGGGTTTGGTTTGTCTAATATTTACCAAAGGTTAGAGTGTGGGGAAGTATATTTAGTTCTACTCCTTTCCCTTTGTTCGAAAAATTTAAGAGATGCTTTTTAGGGGAGACCATCCACATATATATATCCCCAAGAAATAAGGTAACTTACTGTCATCGTCACCACTAAGCACCATAGCTCATCAACCAAATAGATGGAAACTGTCTCTTGTATTTACATCGAATGGAAATAAAAATAAATTTATATATAAATATGAGGGTTGATTCATAGTTTAGTTAGATATTATATAAATTATTTGTTATTTTTGTAATTATTAATACCTCTTAGCTGCCGTCACTATCCCTTTGGATGTTCAACGATATTACCCACTGACAGGCAGTTATACAAACATACAGACACATTTAATATACTCTAGTGACAATGGTAGTTATGGATCAAATGCTTTCGAAAATTATGACACAAGGTAGAATGATCTATCGAAAGGTAGAACGTACCGATTCATTTGTATTGGCTGGTTATACAGGTGTGGCATTGATTGCATGCACAGGTATAGTTGCCTATTTTACAAGAGACTCAGAAATTAAAAGAATATATCATTACGATAGAAATGTAGCCAAACGTGGGATCCGTCATTCTTAAAAAGACACCACTCCCACTATATTTAGTTATTTACTCACTTATGTATTTTGGTATATGTATATTGCTACACATAGATATGTAGAGGAAAACCAGAAAGAATCAGAGGTATTTTTTAATAAATGTCAAATTCTTTAATTTAATTATCCTTTTTATCTAGTTCAGAGACAGGCTCATTTTTTGCATCATTAGTTTGATCAAACTGTTTCTCTAAATTAGCAATTTGTGATTTTAGACCTTCTAGAGAGGTCTTTTTTGATTTTAATTCTTGCAATAATCTGTCGTCATCAATATTTTTGTCAGATTCATTTATCAAACTTTGGTATTTAACCAGTCTTCTTACAATGCTCATCACTGTAATGATGCATAAAACAAAATATAAGATGAAACCAGATATATACACATTACGTTGGTTATAAGCTCTTGAAGTCAATACTTGTACGGGTGTGATTAGTGAGCCTGCATCGTTTGTCATTTCGTTAGAGTTTTGATCATGATAGGTTGAAACATGGACATTTGCACGTTTCCAGGAATCAGCAAATAGCATTCCTACCAAGACGCCTAAGATGGCACCGACGGTTCTGAATTGTTGGTTGTAGTACAGTCTGTCATATACAGTACACATCGATTTCCTCAATCTAAAGGGTAAAGGTAGTACTAAAAAGAATAAAGTACCCATCTCCAGGGTTAAAGCAACAAATAGTAAAGTAAAATATATACTCATAATTAGGGTGTTACAGTGTTGTACAGATAGTGTGAAGCCAATGAAAAATGAACAATGAAGAAACTAGTGAAGAGTATAACTCCAGTCCAATATATAATATGTATATAATATATAATTTGTACAAGTATATCGATCGATCTATTACATTCTTGTTCTTATATAGCTAAAATTTCAATTCATTTCGAAAGATCAAAACGAATCGGCTGATGTAAATGTGAATGTACCTTAAAGAGTAGAGAGAGCCATTTTAACTACGCCTTAAATTTTATTCATTGCAAGGAAGATGAAAAAAACCCAAGTAATAGGTATAGAAGACAGGTTTACAAACAAGATTATTATTGTAGTAGTTGTAATAGAGTTGATGAACGGGGGGGGGTTGGACTACAGCTGGAATAGTTCTATGTTCCTTTGGTATTAGATATGGAGGCTGCGTAAATATATATGTATATATATATATCCATATAAAATATGGTAGCGCCGACACACAAACCTCTTCGCTCCCAGTGTATTCAGGGTTACCCTGAGTCTGGATCAAAAAATTTCGTTCAAATTTGCCAAAATCAAAGAAAAATTGCAACGAGAAGACCAACAACAGCCAGCAACTCAACCGAGAGGAACTAAAGACAGACAGAGATAGAGCGATGAAGTGATATTTACATGGCAAGCAAAAGTGTTCTTATAGTTTATTTGATGTTGAAAGTTTGATATTTGATATTCGATATTCGAAATTTGAAGTTCGACGTTTTATATTTGATTAGTTGTAGAGACTTATTGGGTTTTATTACTATCTTGTCTTGTCTTGTCTTGTTTCGTTTTTGTTCAGCGTTATTCGAAAAGTTATATAGTACAAGTTTACAGCTGTGTGCGATATCTGAACGTTTGAAGACTAGACAAGAAATTGACTGGGTTAAACGATTTCGAAGTTCGAAACTGGTTAAGGATTATAAAAGTTCTTTTGTTAGAGATCTTTTGTGAGATTGAAAAGACAAGATTAGGTATCGCTGTGGGTTAATTGCAGTCTATATATATATATATCTGTCTGTGTGCGTGTGCGTGTGCGTTAGTGGAAGAAAGTGTCTATTGCTTAGGAACCTTCAAGGCTATCGTCAAAACTCAGGTAAGTTATATTACTTGGGAATATAAAAAGCAGAGAAAAGGCAAGGAATAAAATAAAAATTTTTTTTTTCATCTTTTGCTGGTATCTGTTGCTAATCTAGTTTATATAAAGCTTATTTTTTTTTATTCACTACTCCCCCCACCCCCCAATCTCTCTCCTCCCATACAATTTTTCATTGTTTAAAATGTCTTATTACAATAGATACAGAAATAGAAGAAGACCTGATTCAGCTGGTGGTGCCGGTAATGGTGCCGGAAATGCTGGTCCAGGTAATGCTGGAAACCCAATGCAAGCAGGGTTAGGAACTCCTGATGCCATCTTCGATATCGGTAAGAACAAAAGAGTCACGGTCAGACAGTTTAGAAATGTCAATTTAATAGATATCAGAGAATACTATTTAGATAACTCGACTGGTGAAATGAGACCTGGTAAAAAGGGTATCTCTTTGACTGAAGATCTGTACGATGAATTCTTGAAGCATAGATTGAATATCGATGAGGCATTGAGAAGACTAGGTTCAAAAAGACCAAGAACTAAAACCGTCCTATTGGAATCCGACGATGAAGATGAAGTTAATACCGAGACTTCGAAAGACAAGGATAAAGAAAATGGCAATGATGCTTCAGAACACAAAGAGAAGAAGAGAAAATTGAAAGGTGACAAGAAGCAACCTGCGGAACCTTCAAGATTGATCACTGAAGAAAAGAAACATATGGATGAGCGTGAAGCTAATGCAACTTTGGTTGTTCCAGGTTTGAATAAAAAGCAAGATTCGACCCCAGAAGCTGCTACTCCTCCTCCTCAACAACCATCTACATCTCCAGCCACTGATTCTGCTGTTGTTGTTACTGCTTCTGCTGATTCTGCTGCTGCTGCTACACCTGATCCGGAACCAGTATCTGTACCAGAACAAATACCCGATGAGACTGCAGTCAAGGTCAAGCACGAAACCACAGAAGCTGTTCAAATTGAACCTCAAGAGGACAATTCAAGTGATGAAGAATTCGCAAAACATTTGGACGATGAGATGAATAAAGCTGATGATGATGTCAGTGAAGAAGAATAAGGTTTTTCTTCTCCAGTTTCAAGAAAGAAAGAAAGAAAGTTAAATCAATTAGAAAGCGAAAAAAAAATAAAAAGAGAGAAACGGGTTTACTACTTGCAATTATTATCATTTAATAATAAACCACTCTTTTATTAATTTCACTCATTTCTGTAGTTTTATTTTCTTTTCAGCACCTCTGTCGTTACAATTTTACTTTAGTACACTGTCGTTAGAGTTCAATCTCCCTTACCTTCCACAATTAACATAAGTCTATCGTGGTATACGTATAATTGTATCACCAATATGTACCATAGCATTTAGATATATACTATATCATATATTAGTAATCAAACTATCAACTTTTAACTAATGTATTGTAAAAGGACCTTGGTATCTCATTGATCACGTGCTAACCATACTAGTCAATTTTTAAAATCATCCCATCATCGATCGAAATGACAAAAAGTATCATGATTTAAATAAAACCGAAAGGTTAGTTAAGTTTAGTTGAATTATAAAAGAGATATCAATAAAGATTTCAATGGTAACTAATTTCTATTGATTCAATAAAGGTATCGATATATTTTTATTGTTTTTGTTAAATTCTACAATTTGTTGTTTATGCTTTATATCTCAACTCAACGTATTACTCCAGGTGATTTGATGATCCGTAGCTAGTGAAAGGAGAGAACATTTTAAATTATCGAAGAGATTTTAAAGAAGGGAAGTAGTAGGTATAGGTGTATTGATATACTTGCATTCAGATAGTTAAGAAATTTCAGTTTTTTTTATTGTTTTTCCTTAATTATTATTTTATATATTCAAAATTTAAGGTTTTATTCAATTCAAAGCATATAGGCTACTTTAAAATCAATATTACTAAATATTAATATAGGGGAAAGATTTCCAATATTTATTATTTAAAATTGATAATATGAGTGAATTTCACGAAGACCGTCCATTATTAACCTCTTCTGATAGTGATAATATATCTATTGATTCTGAGAATGATATTATTGAAGATCATCATATTGCCAATAATCCTCATATTTCACCAATAAATGACTTTGATCAAGCCGATTCTTGGGGGATGTTGCACGAGGTTAACGATTCTCCAAGCAATAAGATGTCAATAGATAAACATGATGTTTTAGTTGATCATAGACCAACTTTGAATAATATGTTATTAAATAAATCTAATAGTGCATCGGCAGGTAGACCAAGACCAAGAGCTAATTCAAATTCCATCCCATATAGAAAAAAAGTTAGTAGTAATAGCACAGAAAAGAGCTATCATGCAAAAGATTTTTATGATAAAACTCGTTCGTCAAATTTCTCATCTTCTCAGTTAGATCAAACCCAGTCAAATATGGAACATATGCATAAGGTCAACGAAGAACGTATAAGAAGAAGAAAAACGATCGCAAATGGAGACGTAGTTATAGATGTAGATGCATTAATGAAAAGTGTTCATAAAGATAATGAAAGCTTAAAGAATGGTCTGGGATTATCAAGGCATTCGACTTCACTTGCTCATAGCAATGCAACATCTAATGAGGAAGAATTAAATTCAAGACCTTCATCAAGAAGATCATCAAATGACTCTAGTTTGGATGATGTTTGTCTATTTCTAGATGACGTAAATTCTTTGAGTCAAAAAGTATGGCCTGATGTAGAAGTTTTAGAAGAGTTCTCAAAGGAAGAAACTGAGAAGTTGAGAAGACAAGCAATCGAAGATGCCGAAGAATTCCATTTTAACTACGATGAAGAGGATGAAGGTGATGAAGATTCTGCCAGTGAAGGGATATTTTTTTCGAAACCAATTGTTACAAGTATTGATGTACCGGAATTGGGAAATAGGAAAGTAAATGAAGCTGAGGATTTGAAAGAAGGAAGGCTAAGACCTAAGAGAATTACTCCATGGCATTTAAGAAAAGCTGCATTGCAAAACCAAACAAGAAAATCAAGTCTGAGAGATGAGGGCCCTTCCAATGGTAGAAATGAGGTGCGTGATAACTTTTTAGTAGGTCGTAACATTCAATATCCTCCACACATTATATCAAGCAATCCAGAACATTTTAGATTCACCTATTTTCGTGTCGATTTAGAGTCTACGGTGCACTCACCTACGATTTCAGGTCTTCTACAAACTGGTCAAAAATTCGAAGATTTGTTCGTAAGCTCAGTTTATTCCAATGAGAACAATAGGGCAGATGGTAGTTCATTAACGCCAATTGGAAGCAAATCGATGCTATCCACACAAAGTCAAAATCAATTACACAATCAAGCAGGAAACAATAATATCTCTCAGTCACAAATGTACAAAACTAATTCAAGAATATCAAACCCTATTGCCGAATATGCCGATGTTTCTCCATTTTGGCTTGATGTTTTAAACCCAACGGAAGAGGAGATGAAAGTTTTAAGTAAGGCATTTGGTATCCATCCATTGACAACTGAAGATATTTTCTTGGGAGAAGCTCGTGAAAAAGTGGAATTATTCAAAGATTATTATTTGGTTTGTTTTAGAAGTTTTGATATTGTCGCAGAGAGAACCACTCGTCGCAAAAAGGAAAAATCCCAAGAGTTATCAACTTCAACAATATTAGAGAATGAAAATTTATACAAAACGTCTACCAGAGAGAAATCTGGTATACTAGATAAAATCATACCATCATTTTTACGTAAGCGCCGCAGGTCTTCAGCGTATAAAACAATAGCTTCAAGCTCTGATGCATCAAGTTATAGACGTCGTAAAAGTGAAAGAGAAAAGGAAGAAAAGGAAAGATATAAGAGAAAATCTGGTGATAGACATAAACCTCGTGAAGGTGAATTGGAGCCATTGAATGTTTATATTATTGTTTTTAGAACCGGTGTTTTGACATTTCACTTTGCACCTACACCTCATCCAATTAATGTTCGTAGAAGAGCCAGAATTTTAAAGGATTATCTTAACGTTACTTCGGACTGGCTTGCATACGCTTTGATTGATGATATCACTGATGCCTTTGCACCAATGATTGAATTAATAGAAGATGAAGTATACGATATTGAAGATGCTATATTGAAAATGCATCATAGTGATGATTCTAGCGACAGTGACTCCAGCGACAGTGATTCTAGTGATTCTGAGAATGATTTCATCGAACCGCTATTAGATAGAAGAAATAGATATGGAGATTACGAATCAATTATCAATAACAAACAAAATAGATTGGCATTAATGAGAAGGAAGAGCACATTTAGTAAGTATAGTTCCAGTAGCAGTTCTATTTCAAGTAGATCGAATTCCACAGGTTATACATCACTAAATGCAAATATTATAGGTTGGAAAAAGAAGGGTGATATGTTACGAAGAATAGGTGAATGTAGAAAAAGAGTTATGAGTATTTTGAGATTACTAGGGTCAAAAGCAGATGTTATTAAAGGTTTCTCCAAAAGATGCAACGAACAATGGGAAGTTGCACCAAGATCAGAAATTGGAATGTTTCTTGGTGATATCCAAGATCATATTATTACGATGGTATCATCACTAAACCATTACGAGAAATTATTGAGTAGATCACATTCTAATTACTTGGCTCAAATTAATATTGATATGACAAAAGTCAATAATGACATGAATGATGTATTAGGTAAAATCACAATCTTAGGTACCGTTGTTTTGCCTATGAATGTTATAACGGGGTTATGGGGCATGAATGTTTTAGTACCAGGTCAAGAAAATGAATCATTAGTATGGTTTATTTCAATTTTCTCATTCATGATAGGACTAGCATACTGTGCTTTTGTTTATACAAGGAGAAGGTTCGGGTTTTAAGTAACCTAAGACTAATTACCCATTCCTAACACAAAATAAGAGAAATAATTTTTTTTACATATTTATATATAAAAGCAGATTAATCATCTCCATAAAACCGTGCATCCAAATAGATATCCACATCCTAGATATAATCAAATACAGTGCATGTATTTATAATTTATTATTCACATGAAATTCGTAATAATAATGAACTCAAGCATTTAAAGATCTTTACATATTTACTATTTGTATATAACGTTACTTGATCTAAAGTAAAATCGAAATACATAAATCCTGATATCTCATCTATCAATGTTAAATGAAATGGTATCATTATATTAACATCTTTCTTAATTATTCATTATTTTAAAATTACAGTCATTTTGTTCGTATAAGTATAATTATAGCATAATTTGTCAGCAAAATTTTCAAAGGGAGTGTTAAATTAAGAACGCCTTAAAGAGAAAAACTAAAGTATTTAAAGAGCCAAGCAATTTTTAGATGATGATGATTTAAAGAATGGTAGTTATTTATAGAAGGGGAGGTGATTTTAATATAGAGATTTTCAGATCAATCAAACAAGTATTAGAATTATATTTATAATTAGAATTGAGGATGACTGTTGGCAAAGACGAAGTTTTCGAAGCCACATATGCTGTAGCAATGCACTGTCAAGGTTGCGCTAATGATATCAAAAGTACATTGGATAAATTACCAGAGGATAAGGAAATAAATTTTGATATTGAGAATCAAATTATGAGCATCAAGAGTAATATTCCTCCATCTACAATTATTGAGACATTACAGAAAGAGTGTAAAAAAGATGCAATTATTCGTGGTGCTGGTGGTAGTAATTCTTCAGCAGTTTGTATATTAGAGACCGCTGAAGGTGATAGTGATAATGTAAACACGAATAATACCAGAGTAAGAGGTCTAGTTCGTATGGTTGAAGTAAACGATGGGAAAAAGACATTGTTTGACGTAACCTTGAATGGTGTCAGATATCCTGGTCAATATACCATGACTGTGAATGAAAATGGTGATATTTCTAAAGGTTTTAAGACTGTTGGTGGAATGATGCACAAATTTAACCAGATGTTGACTTGTAATGATGCAAGTGATATATCCAAAGTTGACAAGCTGTACAGTGGTAAAAGCTTTTTCAGCGAAGATGATATACCGATTTGGAAATTAATTGGCCGTAGTATTACAATGAAGAGCAATACCAATCCAGAATATGGTGTATTAGGTGTAATAGCACGTAGTGCAGGAGTATGGGAAAATGACAAACAAGTATGTGCATGTAGTGGTAAGACTGTTTGGCAAGAACGTCAAGATGCTCATGAACATAATATTCATTTCTAGGTGGTATAACATTTCCCAATCTTGTTGATTAGAAATTAGACCAATACTTTTGCTGTTGACAGGATAATTGGCAGTAAACCAGCAATATTGTACTGGATATAATTCGAATTGGTATAAATAAGATTAAATAAGATTAAATAGAGACAGACACTTGTTATATAGATGCTTAATTTCATAATGAAATTAGTGACTATGATTTACTATGCATTTATTAATTACTTTTCAGTTACCTAATAATATACACTACCATTAAATCCGACGGATATAAAGACACAACTGTCCGGGTAGTAAATATCATTTTCCACACTAAAACGAATCCTGTGTCCTAAAAGAGTAAAACAAGAAACGATTTGAATATTGATGTTTTAATTCAAGCACGAGAGGCATGGAGACAGCCTGTATGAAGTCTTACCACCACCATTCCAATTTAACAGCAGGCAATTATCGTAAATTAACATACCATGCCATACTATACCATGCGATACTATACCATAACATACCACACCATACTACACTAAACTACACTAAACTACGATATGCAATCAGACTAGTATACAAAGCCTTAAACAGTTTGACCGGCTGTGATGAACACTCAGAATCATATCATATGGAAAGGACAGACAGAGATATACTGTTGTATTTGACTGTTATGTTCAATTAGACCAACGTCAACCATAAGTCAACTGTCGTTAAAACCAATTCTAACAAGTGACTGAAGAGAATACCTAGAGCAATTCTCTAAGTGGCTCTCATCTGTTGAGGTTTCCCAAGTTGTCCGGGCTCAAGCAACTCACTCTCTCTCTTTCATTGCTTGCCTCCAGCATCAGTATGCATAATATAATATAATATAATATAAGAAAAATAGTCACAGTCGGCTCTTGAAATTATTTTTATCTTGAGAGAGAGAGAGGGCCTAACCACAACACGATTAATACCCATTTCCCTTACTTAACCTACTTGTTGTGACAAATAGTACGTACACACAGGCTCCCATCCCGAGCCCAATACATATACCGTCAATTCTAAATTTTATTACTCAACCACTCTCATCTAATGGATTCAGTACAACCAAGTTCAAGTCCAAGGGAAAGGTTATACGTGTTATCCATCTCTATATTGCCCTTATACCCCATTAACTAACAACTGGAAGGAACCAACTAGAAGAACAACTTTCTCTTGTCCAGCTGTATGGTTGAGATTAAATTGCATGGAACGAGATATCCATCCCCATCTATATCTGTTTCTTTAAGCAATAATTTTTCACTATTGATTAAGCTTTAATCAATAGTGAAGTGGGTGAGAGAGTGTGTGTATTGGAACAGCACTTGAGTGAAAAACATGGGTTTACAAGTTTCCTCTCTCTACAGAATGAAATATATGGACAACACAGTCCAAAAGAGGAACCTACTCTGAATTTTGAAATTTCTTGTAAGAGCAACTGTAACAGCAACCGCATCTGTCCTAGTACATCTCACGTTCGAAATCCATTAAATGTAAGCACCTTTTTCTCTGCTGTAAATTATTTACCCCAGTAAAATTAACTTTAACAGATGGACCAAGCAAGGTAGTGGGATTTCTTATTTTTGCAAAAAAAAAAAAAACAGTTTGTTGTAAAAACCACTCAAACCACCTTCCATTTCCATCGAATTTAACAACCCGCCACTTTGGAGCCTTGGGAAAAAAAAATTTTTTTATTTTAAATAGAACCTTCCTGGATTAAAAGCTTTCTGGTGCATTTCAATTAAAGGAATTTTGAAATTTCAAAAAACCCTAATTGGAAAACCCTTTGGCCACACACGGCCAAAAAAAAAATTACAAATTCCCTGGAACACACCCTCCCAATTGCTTGAAAGAAACATTCTTTGCATATGACACCCGATGGAAATATAGGTCTCT
>NW_001834540.1:0-19955 GCF_000150035.1 Vanderwaltozyma polyspora DSM 70294
GAGTAATCCTATAAACCAGTAAGTATTTACTCATGAATTCATTTTTAGATTTTCGTAGATATCCACTGAGTAAAATTCATCTCTAATGTTCTTCGATGTGTTATCCAATCTTTTCTTTATTTCCTGTTTCACAATTAAGTTTTCTTCTGAAGTCAATGCCCTGGGATCATTAATGGTAGTGTCATCTTGAAATTTTCACTGAATAGTGAATGCTCTTGATGATTTTACTCGTTGATAAAATTCATCTAAATTGTCCAATTTGTAATCAATTTTGGCTCTTGAGGATTCATAAAAGAACTTTGTCTTTTGGTTATTTTCATCCTTATATTCGATGAAGTTTACTTTATCATATTATTCTTCAAATGCATAATTGTATGATTGTTTGTAATTTATAATTTCGGTTTTAGTTTTATTTTTGTTGTTATTAATATTGGTAGTTATTTTAATTATATTATTATTGTTTGATTTTTGACTGGATTCATTTTTAGTATCATTGATGAGGTGTCTGATTTCTTTGATCTCACTCATCAATTCTCTGGATTTTTACTGGTTTATAGGATTACTTTCAATCATGTTGGTCATTTAATTGTTCAATAACTGGATACTTTCTTTGTGTTGATACATAGTTACTTGTTATATTAATGTACATACCACTCTTTTATACTTCAAGATGCTTTGAAGAATTTTTGGTTCGGACAGACACTCGTGAAACGTAATAATATGCGTTTATTATAAAAGATGCACGTGACCGATGTCACCAATAAGTAAGTAAATAACAGGTACCTTGGTATACCGTAATATACCATAATTTTAAAATTATAGTCACTAACAATCTTTATAAATATCAATGATAATAACACATCTTATTGGACATATCTCCGATGCAATCATCCATGTTAAGTTATGTCGAAACAATATACATAAAATTAATCATATCAACAAATACTGAAATTGGTTGCAAACTCATGAGAACTGAAACTTATTTAAACAGGCCAATTAAGTTAAGGCTCGGATGAGGTAAAATTTATAAGAATGTAGAGCTTAGATATATAGATAATAGAAAAAAGTAAGCCTGTTTATAAATAAATTAAGAAGGTTCACACCAGGATCTATATAGTTACTATATAACAGTTTTTGAGATTTTTACATTGGAAAAATGAACAAACTATTGGTCATCCTTACATATTTGCTGTTGGAAATTGGACCAGCTATATGTGAAGACTCAGGCGATGAAAGTCAGTCACAAGAGAAATTACAAACATTTACTGGCGCAGGATTCCAGATTAAACAAATGGTTAAAGCGTCCATATGGGGGGTCATGTCATATCTGGCCTTTAGCGTAGCTAGCAACTTTGCAATGGCATGTGGTTGGTGTGCTAAATTAGAACCTCGTAGAAGAGAAGCTTGCGAGTCAGCAGTGAGGAATATTGGAAAGCTTGCAGGTATCGTTACGTTTATGGTTGTTGATAATAATAACGACACATTGGGTAAACGTGATACCTCGTACAACCAGACGGAGTGGCTTACCAATGGAAGAATATTGTTGGTGACAGCGACAGTGACGACTATTACGATATCGCTAATCTGGAGACACACTAAGGCTCCAAAGAAGGCGGGCACAGTAGCGGTAGAGTAGAAGTGATCAGTGCAACTGCAAGTCAATACTCATAGAATATTGCAAAAACAAAAGGAATTGGGACTGGATGATGTCACGGCGCTATTATGTTGCTAATAATCACCAAGAAAATGTATAATGGTACCACTGTAGCACCAGGGCTTAAAGGTATGACTAGATCCTAGATCTGGGTAGCACGAACTGATTGACAATAAATGCATGAATTATTAATAATATTAAAAAAGAAAAAGAAAAAGAGAGAAAGAATAAGCAGCAACAAATAAGATTCCAAATCAGAGTTAACAAATGGAAAACGATACCCGATTTTATAGCAAAGTTTTCCATAGACTAAAATACCCTTATTTTCGAAAAAAATATTCAACTATATCAACAACCTCGACTCTACATGCTCCGAACAAGAATCAAAACAGTATTGAAGGATTCATACAATCCTCCAATACATGAAGGACACAGTAAAATAGATAATACTTTCCTCAAAGTAGCCACATTCTCTTGCCGGCCTTGGTCAATTCCAAGATATCAAGAAACATGTTCAAACTTGAACCATTTGTCAAAGGGTTTAAAAAAGTTGACAGACCTACTAATGAACCTTTACAAAAACTTTCTTCCTCGATAGAACTTTGGGACAAAATAGGTATCGATTCTGTCACTGAAAACAAAGTCGACAATAATATGATTCTAACCGCAATTGATCACCTAACTCGTGGGAGACATTTTATTGCAATGTCAGCCAATACGACAGGAAACAGTTGTTTAGCTCTGCTAATGAATCAAGTTTTCCAGTACTACAGCCTTCCCTCAAACATAATCAGGGACTGCTATGTTTGATTCAATAATGAATTATACAAAGATGGCATGTATCGACTCGACATTACACCAAGTAATTTCAGCTCGAACCATCCTCAAACAAACAGTATAAACCAAAGACTTGACGGAAATATCAAGGACCTGTTACTACGATACTGCGCTTCCAACCGTATCACTTGGGATCAATAATTACTTATTCTCTAATTCACATATAATGCGACACCATCATTTATAACCGAGGGGAGAGTCTCTGACAGATCAGATGAAGCCAAAGAATTGGCGATAAAACAAAAGGTTTTCTTACTAAGGACAAGAAGTAGAAGTAGAAGTAGAAGCTAACAGCAAAAATGATAATCGACCACTAGATTACGAAGTTGGCGAATTCGTTTTACTTCACAGAGAAGCATACTATACAGGAGGGAAATATTGGAAAGTAAGAACCTTATATGAAGAACAATTTAAGACAGTAAAGAAGATAAATGAAGGGGCATTCGGATTAGCACAAAGGATAAGAGAAATAAATGCTATCATTGGATATAACGAAAAGAACCAATAATTCTACGCTACCTTCAACGATGCAGACCATACATTCCATATAAAGGTGCCAGTATTGAAAATTCACAAGAACGGAAACCTATATGAGAAAGCCAATTAAGTTAAGAATTAGATACGATAAGATGCGTACAAATGTAGAATTTAGATGTATAGATAATAAAAAGAAGTAAGCTTGTTTAAATATGAAGTAATAAGGATCACACCAGGCTTTATACAGTTACTATATAACAGTTTGGATGAAAATCGACAAGCAGGGGTCTGAAGATAGATTAAACACAATCTTTAAATCATTTTCAGTCCATACAACTTGACAATCAAATTATACTGAATATAACTCATCAGTCAATACAATACTTCCCACACAAGAATTTATACTTCTGGATAATTGCCAGTGTCAGTTAAAATTTCATTAGATTCTTATGGGAATACATGATTACAACAAAATTAGAGGAAGATATACACGGCTAAAAATGATCCAATAGCAGTATGTATATTGTTCATCTGTTGTAGTTGTTGTAAGTCTCAGCATTGAGCATTGAATTGGCTGTATTTTTTAACCTTTCTTGCACGGTAATCTTGATGTAGTCATGTGATCTAATTACAAGTTCAAATCAAGACACAATATGCCGGATTAGGAAATAGGTAAACAAGTAGAAAAAAGTGAGATGGACAACATCTTATATAGTAAAAATATTAGAATACTCAAAGACTTGGCCGCTTGAAAGTGAGTTAAGTTATTGCAAATCAATCATCATTCGATATTAAGATCAGTTTTAATCGTGACTAGGATTCCTTTTTGATACATATATTAAATATAAAATCGAAATTAAGAAATTAATGAGATCAATTCGATATTCCAGTAATAGAAAAAAAATCTATTCAAGAGACAATTATACTGATCTTGGGAATTCAAACAACGCATCAATGACTGTTGTGGTGAGCACACCAACTATCAAGGGTGAAGATACCTTGTATGCTAATTCAGATTGCTTAAGGTTAACTCCTGTGAATTTAAATTGTCTAACTTCTCCAATAAGAAGTACAAGTAAAAATAATGATGAAACTGTTACTTCAAATACCATATACACTGAAAATTTCAATTTGATATCTAGACAGTTGGAGAAACTGCTAGAAGATTTAAATGTTATATACAATAGGATTGGATACTCAAATTCTGAGATACTCAATAAAGAAAGATTGATCTTCAGTACCTTATCTGATTCCATTACAGAATATTTTGAACAAGCTGATAAAGATATGAATGAACTTATAACAGGGAATCACATAGAACAAGAAATGTTGAACAAGATTTTAGATATCATTAACGATTCTAATGGGACTCAAACTATACCAGATCTATACATTAGGAATTCGATATTAATACAACAAAGTAAAACTGTCCCTTTATCTCCTAAAAAAGAAGCATCTCTGTTGAGTAAGAGAAAGGTTTTAAAGTCAGCAAGAAGATATATTTTCAACTCCTATATACCCAAACTTTTGAAATTTTTACAGAAAGCAATTGTATTACAGAAATTAATGTCTTCAATAAATGATAACAGAGAAAAAGATTTTATTCCCCAAGGTGCTTATGATATTATATCTAATATTCCATCACTGGATTTGATGAAAAATTTACTAGAAAAAATTAATGAATCAAAAGACAACTTTGAGATGATATCAACTCTGATTCAAGATAATAATAAATTGTTACTAGATGATGAATGTTTCCATGATATATCAAAAAAAATGTTAGATAATATTTCAGAGACAACGGAAATTTTTGAAAAAGAATACGATAACAGATTGACATTAATATGTTCAATTGCCAAAAAAATATCGAAACTAATAACTGATTTGAAAATCGACGAGAATACTCTTGATCTTGAGACAGCTAATAACATAAGAATTTATGCAGAATACAAATTAACTAATACTGAAGATAGAATACTGGTACGAACAAGTATTATAAAGAAATTAGAAAAGATACTGCAGAATTATGAATTGATATATAATGAAAGACAGGAACAAAGAAATGAGCTATTGTTAAAATGTCAGTCCCTATGGATCAAGCTCAAAGTTCCTGACCATCAAATAAACGAATTTATTGAAAATAATCAAGGACTTTCTGTACAAGTTATAAACTCCTATCAGAATGAACTAAGTAGACTGGAAAGCATGAAAAAGAAATTGATTAAGACATTGATCGTAGATTCATGGACAAAAATAGAAGAATTATGGTCGACTTTACAGTATACTGATGAAGAAAAGTCTAGTTTTGTAACGAAATTCGCCAATCTTAAACAAAATGCAACAACATTAAAAGATGATGAAGAATTGTTGGATGTATGTGAAAATGAATCAAAAATTCTTGAAAAAAAATTGGCAGTATACAAACCAGTCTTAGAATTATATGAAGAATTTAAATCATTACAGGATGATAACATAGCATTGGAAAAAAGTTCAAAGGATTCTTCAAGGTTGTTATCAAGAAATTCTCACAAAATATTATTACAGGAGGAAAAGACAAGAAAAAGGATTACAAGACACTTCCCTAGAGTAATTGAAGAATTAAAAATTAAATTAGATGAGATGGAAGAGTTATTTGGTAAACCATTTATGGTGCAAGGGAAAAAGCTATATACAATCGTGCTTCAACAAGAAGAAGAATTGATAAGTAAATACCCAAGGATTCGTCTAAATACAAGTACGAGGAAGAAACCAAGTCCATCAAGGAAATCTTCGAGAGATCTAGCTGAGAATAAACAACCGATAAGTTTAAAAGTGGAAAAGCGTAAAAGCCCAAGTATACAAGGTTCTAATATAAACACAACA
The DNA here is from genome assembly GCF_000150035.1 of Vanderwaltozyma polyspora DSM 70294. Lineage (NCBI taxonomy): Eukaryota > Fungi > Ascomycota > Saccharomycetes > Saccharomycetales > Saccharomycetaceae > Vanderwaltozyma > Vanderwaltozyma polyspora. The sequence continues at coordinate 5,831 of NW_001834540.1, forward strand.
ATTTCGGCTGAATATGGCATGGTACATAAAACTCCAATTCGTGCTGAGTTAAGTTCGACAATAGATACTTCAACAATCTTATCAAAATTAGATGATAGTCATAATTATAACAGGTACATGAAAACTACAAGATTGATTAGTCCACCAAAACAAATGACACGTCTTTTACAGCCTACCATTATCAGTAAAAAAGAACCATCTAATATATTAGAAGATAACGAAAATGAAGATAATATAGATACTTATACATCCTCGAAGAAGCCATTAAAGGCTAGAAATGGGTATATTCACCCAACTCGATTATTCCCAATTTCCATTAGTAAATTAAATCAAAAGGGGAGTCAGATTCCAGTATTAATCAAAAATTTAAATGAAAACCCTAATGTGTCTGAAAGGGAAGGTGAAAAGGAAAACGTTCAACACAATTTGCTAGATACAAATGAAAAACAACATTTTATTCGTGGAGGTGCATTGATAAAGAGTAATTATAGTAGTCCATATAGAGAACCTGACAATAGTATTTATAAGATTTCTATGTCACCAGATGGGAAGTGTCAGTTAAATGTCCAAGATGGTGTAGATAGTGGAGTAGACGACACAAGTATAATGGATGAAGATAATGATAAAATATTTATGACATGGAAAAGAGAGCAACTTTCGAAACTTAACGGCATTACTAATTCTAATATTTTACCGGAGGAACATATTAATTGGAGTACTGACGTATTATAATCCTATATGCTGCTTTAAGAGTTACCTATATTAATGAACCACGAAATAATAATAATAATAATAATAATAATATTAATAAACTATTATCTAATAATTTTACAAATATATATAATGATTAGATTGTAATACTAAAACTATACATACTTATTACCAATGCTTAAGTTCCATGCCTTCTGGAGGAGATGTTTCAACTTCCCCCTTAGCGACATCTTCCCAGTTTGTATTTAATGCAGTACCGTTACTTTCTAAATAAGATTTCATCATTGCTCTTTTTGTATCTGGATCAGCACCCTCGTATAGTTTACGGAAGAATGCATCAGCAGTGCCTGAATCTTCATCTTCGTCATCTTCATCGTCATAATCAATTTTTGACCAATCGATGTTTTTCTTTGATGAGTTTGGATACATTAAACTAGAAGTCGGGTTTGAATTGGAATCAGGGAATGATGAGATTGTATTTTCATTTGAATTGATAGTTTTTTCTAATGACTTCCACGAAATATTATTTGATTTTTCTAATATGATTTCGATTTTTTTAGTGAAGAGATTGGATTTAATTGAATTTGAAATTATTGGGTATGATAAATTGATAGAGTATTGAAATTCCGAGGCTCTGTCTGGGATTTTATAGGTAACTTCTAATGTATTATGTCCAGCTATGTAATTAATCTTGATATCATTTTTATCCGTTGGTAAATTTGTAGTAAAAATGGAGATTGTGATATTTTTATTAGTTTGGTACCAATCAATTTTAAAATTTGGTTTTTCCTTAATTAAATTATCTGTATTATTTTTTTCTAAGGATTTAATTTCATCAGGCTCTTCATTGGAATCATCATTTGTTTCACTTGATAAATTTAAGTTTTTCAATTTTTCATTCAATTGTATTTCCCACATAGGTAAAGTTGAATCATTATAATCGTAATTTTTTGATTTCAAAAAGTTTTCATTTGCCAACTTATAATCTTTCAAATTGTAATAATAAATAAAATATCTGAAATAAACTAGACCAATTTTGGATCTATCACCTCTTTCAAGTGCTATTTTTTTTGCATTATCGAGACAACTTTTAGCGATAGCTAAAGTATCGTCGTTTGCCCAGTCTTTTGAAGAAAAGTATAGTTTTTCCAGAGATGCAGCCTTGTATATAAAAGCAGTTAAATTCTGATAATTGCTATCTGACAGTATTTTATCATACAACTGCAATGCCTTCAGATAATTTTTATCATCATATAAAATCTTGTAAGCAGAATCCAAGTCCTTTTCCACTGGCATATTCCCTTGTGGCAAATATAGGAAGAAACTAGAGTGCAGTAGTTAGGATGATACTGATAAGGTAATGATGTGATTATTAATTGGAATCGATGTCAAATATATGTGTGTGTCCATATATAGATGGAGGTAACTGCTGTAGATAGTGTTCGAAATCAATTAATATTACGAATCCCAATGACAAATCATTCTTGACGATGCTGAGGCTACCCAATTCTGCCAGAGAGAGTTTGGTGTTACCCGGCACTGATCATTCACAAAATCGGCAAACTGATTAAAAAGTTGATGACGTCATTGTGTCCCCTTTTCTTATTTATACTTGGTTTCCGTGTTTTTGAATGCTCAAATGAATGGGATGCATAGAACAGAGATATACAGTCCAGAGGGAACACAACCGAACAACACAATCACAATCACACAATCAGAAAGGTGAAGAAGTGCCATTCTCTAGTTTCCGAAAACAGAAATACCCGGATTCGCACTTGGACTACTGTTGCGGCAGCAATGCAATCTGACTATTTGCTTATATTTCATGCCAACGCCTATGCTAATGCATTTGCATCTGCTTTGGCAATGGGTTGTTGGTGGAAGACCATTTTTCAGAGCAAGACCAACTGTCTTTGCGAGCCAAATGCATCACAACCGAGCAGATAACTCCTAGTCTGCTTGTAGTAGCACCACGTCCACCCCTAACTATATAACGTTATACATCAAAAAGAGTCTAGAGTTGCTTGGTTTGCCATCGCAAACTCATTCAAACCAACTCGATGTCCCAGTAGGGTACTAGTGTTGGTGTTGGTGTAGTCTTGTTCAAGAACAGAAAGGGAAATGCACACCGTTGCTGGTCACGGGACTTCTTGCAGCCAGTCAAAAAACCACTGTTACCCTGACGATACTCATGACTTCCGAGTACAGTAGATGTACATGTTTCCCTTCCCTCCCATATTAATAGGACTGATAAGTGCGGGAAAATGCATTACTGTGTCCTAAAAACATCACAACTCAATCAAATCCCTCCACTCCATCTGATGTTACAAGACCTTTTACATTAACTATATACCTTCGTTGCATTACAATGCATTACCCATTCCATCTACGGGCCACACTGGCCATAACTGTACCCAACCCAACCCAACCAAGCCAGCTGGGAATTCCCGATATATATCACATTAGCTTGAAAAGTGACGTATTCCATGACGTACTAATCTGCAACAGTTCCCACTTCTTCTTGAGGTCCTATCGATTCAAGAACCAAGAACCAAGAACTGTTCTCTTGATTGACCGAATGCCTGCATGGGGTCGGAATAAGGACAGGTTAAGGTTTAAATCACATAATGTCCAGTTTCTCATCCCATCATCGATTATTGGATGAATTCATTTCAATGAAACCTGAATAAGCAAGGTTTTATCACAATACAACATCGTATCATCTCTTGTCTTCACTTCATTCCCTCTCTCCCCCCAACTTCCCGTCGTAGCAATAATCAATAACTAGTTGACTAATCTAAAACTAAAACTAAACTAAACAAAAATAATATCTTCAAAGTATTTCTAATCTTGCGTTCATCAAATAATATCTTGCTTCTAGCAAAGTTTGCTTTGTTGTGCTCATTTTTGGAAAGTTATATATTACTATCCCCATAACTCTTTTGTATTAGTTTTAGTTTCTTGCTTTCAAGGTTTTTGGGAAGCTAAACTACAACTGTAACTGCAACTACAGTACTGTTCATCATTATAACTGAAGTTAGAGTTTTAAAGATTACTTTAAGGGTTTAGACGTTTGCACTTTAGAAAACTATTCATATATAAACATATTCAAGACTCTCTAATCCTTTATTTGTCACTCTTCACCATTGTATTGTAGTTTGGGTTTTTGGTTATTTTATTTTTTAAGCTTTACAAATTAAATTACACTACAATAAAGAGAGAGTGTGGTCTATAATTCTAGAACAAAGGAGTTACAACTGTGTTCAGAAAGACAGTACTGGAATATCGAATTTATATAGCAACTCATATTCTCATCCTATTTGAGTTAAGTTTGGTTTAGTTTGAATTACAAAGAAATATAAAGAAAAAAATTTTTGATAAGTTTTTTTTGCTTTTGAAGGGGGGAAGAGACAGTGTCGATATTTCTACCTTTAACTCTTTTTATAAAGGGTATTCATTGGGTTATTCCACTCAATCTCACATATCTCTTCACGTTTGGTCTCATTATAAGATAAAATGACCTTATCAAGTAAAGAATCAATGGAATTGTCTAAAGATGTTCAGCAAACTAAATCGATTATTAATACTAACGCCCAATCAGGTGCTGTGGTAAGTAATTCTCCAGATTTAGGTTTGAAAAGAACTCCTAAAGTTACATTCAATAGTAATAAAATTTTACCAAGTAGTAACGAAAATGATTCGATAACTAATGGTATCGCTATAAATACAACTACCTCTGGCAATATCAAAAAATTACCTTCTGATTTGAACGACCAGTTCTCTCCTGTTGAAAATAATGAAGAGCATCTGCAATTTGTAGTAGATGACATCTTACATAGTCCAACTTCAAGGTCGAGGTCAAATAGCAATTCTCCAAGACCTTCAATCATTGGGGCAAATGGCACTATATTGCCAGGTACTGGCCCAACTGTGTCTATCGATCAGAATTTAGAAAAAGATATAATACCGCTACAAAAGGATCACTCTAATAGCAAGATTGATGAAAATAATCCTTTAGAGTCAATAATGGAAAAGTCTATTGATAATACAACTGTACCTTCAAAAGAAGTAGGGAAAAATGTAGATTCAAGGTTACCACAAGATGATGGAAAATTGCACATATTATTTGGTGCGACTGGTACTTTAGCCATTTGCAAATTAAAGCCAATGATTAAAAAATTAGAAGATATATATGGCAAAGATAATATTAGTATTCAGGTTGTATTAACCGCTGCTGCAACAAAGTTCTTCAGTAAAAAATATTCGAAAAAACATATCTCTCCACTTAAAATGACTAATTCCCATGAATTAACAACATCGGCTGAATCTCAGTTCATTACTCAAAAGTTACAAAAACAGCACTCACAGCAAAGTTTTGATCAAGATTTGCATACCATCTCTCCAGCTACTCCGATAAATACAAGTCAAACAAATTTGGCTGCACAGAGTCCAAGTACAACTAACATACCCATAGCGAATACTATTGCTGACTTGCCTCCACACATACATGTTTGGGTAGATCAAGATGAATGGGATACTTGGAGTCAGAGGACAGATCCGGTGTTGCATATAGAATTACGGAGATGGGCAGATATATTGGTTGTTGCACCATTAAGTGCCAACACTCTAGCTAAAATTGCTTTAGGATTATGTGATAATTTATTAACGAATATTATAAGAGCTTGGAACCCTCATTTCCCTATACTTATAGCACCATCGATGATGAGTTGTACTTATAATTCAGTTCAAACTAAAAAACAATTAAATATACTTAAAGAAGAAATGCCATGGGTTACAGTATTTAAGCCATCTGAAAAAATCATTGCTATTAATGGTGATATTGGGTTAGGTGGTATGGCTGACTGGAATGAAATTGTTGATAAAATTGTAATGAAACTAGGTGGTTATCCAAAGGATGAAGATGAAGACGATGAAGAAGATGAAGATGAAGATGAAGATGAAGATGAAGATGATCAAGAGGAACAGAAAAATGATGAAAAATCAAGAGATGCAGGCCAAGACGACGATGATGACGAAGACGACGAAGATGAAGACGACGACGACGATGATGATGATGATGATGATGATGATGATGACGATGAGGAGGAGGAAGAACAAGAAGTAGAAGGGAAAAGTCTTGGAAATTGAATATAACGAGAATAAAATAAGTCGAAAAGCATAGAGTTAACTTAAAATCAAGTTAGTGTAGTAAAGTAAATACAGAAAGAGATCATCATAATATGTTTGTATTTTAGCACCGATAGTTATGATAGAATGTGTTTTATGGTATAATATTTAAAAGGAATTAATTAACTAATACGATTTTGTTTTATATTAATTTATATAAATAATAATATTATAAATAATAAATATTATAAATTGTTTAAACCCACCAATCCAATTCCTTGTTAGGAATCTATACCACCTAGATATTGATAACTACCAGACTGTCATTATTCATTGCATTGAGATGGTGATCGTCAATTACCCTACTTTAAGTGTTGTTTTTAACATCAGTAATGGTATTAGTAACGCTATATAATGCGCCTGCCGTTTCCGGCAATATTTTACCGAAGAAGAAACAGTTGAAGAATTTAATTAAATAGTAAGATGAGCTGACTAATTATTGATTTAAATAGCCATCCTATGGTTATAACTGATGATAAAAGTGCTGTTTCAAGAAGGATTAACAACTCTCAGGTTTGATATTTGGTATCTAGGAACAATAGTTGAGTCGATATAGCCTTGGACTAGAGATATTAACAGTTAGATCAAGAAAACGTTAAGAAGAGCTTCGAAATATTTTTATTTGATAACTGAATTTAATAACTTTAATTACTTTAGAAATTAAACAATAATATATATATCATGACTTTGGGAGATAGATTAGGTTTGATTTTGATTCATCCTGCCGTTACTACAGTTCCTGGCTTATTGGAAGCTAAAAAATTAGAACTCTCTAAGAAAAACTATGTAATTGGTGATCAATTTTTGATTAATAAGCTTAACGATAATAGCGTTACTTTGGAGAAGGATAAGTACGACTTGATTTATTATTTGACTCCAGAAAAGGTGGAAGATATTAAATTTCCAGTCAAATTAATTCCAGTGATACAATCTGCTTTAAAAACTAATGGTTCTTTCTACGGACTAACTGAAGCATTTAAAGTAGATGCGTTAGTTAATGGCTTTGAAATAGTCTCTGTAGAGGACAACGATTACCATTGGATTAAAAAAGCTGGAAGTGCAAATGCCAATGTAGTTCAATTGAAGACCAAGAAAAAATTAGGCAATGAAGTTAAAAGTGGTAAATTACCAACATTTAAGTCTAAATTGCCAACATTTAAGAAAAAAGATGCTGGAAATAACGAGCAAGTTGTCAAATTAAGTGTTGAAGATGTTGAAGATGACCTTGACGATGACCCTGAGGTATCAAATGAATTATTATCCAAGGCCAAATTCTTTAATTCTTTGAGTTTGAATCAAGATGCTGAAATTGATGAAAATAATTTAATTAAAAGTACTGATGGAGACGGCATTACAATGATAACTTGTGGTAAGACAAATACCAAGAAAAGAAGAGCTTGTAAAGATTGTACTTGTGGTATGAAAGAACTCGAGGAAGAAGAAATTGATAATATTAGAACCCAGCAAGATAAAGTTGTCCAATTCACGAGTGAGGAATTGACAGAAATTGATTTTACAATTGAAGGGAAACTAGTTGGCGGTTGTGGTTCCTGCTCTTTAGGTGATGCATTTAGATGTTCTGGATGCCCATATTTAGGTTTGCCTGCATTTAAACCAGGTCAACCTATTAGTCTATCCAGTATTTCTGATGACTTGTAATTTTACATTGGAGAAAATAAATGAGAGGGGGGAGCATGTTAAAAATAACTGAAAGTAAAAAAAATTTTAAAAAAGATAGAGAATAATATGTTATTTTAACCCGAGTTTACAATTTGCATGTGTTGTTCATAATCTATATCCATTAGTCTATTTGTATAATTAATAAAATCACATCATAATAGCACAGAATGTTGCTTGAAATTTTTAATCTTTCTATATCTTTTTTTTTTCCTTTTTAGTAGGAGTTTAGTTAAAATATTCGGAATTTCAAGTACAATCTCTATTTTAAGAATATAAGGGGAATTTTAAACTCTAATTGAGAGGCTTACAAAAGGGAAAAAAAACATCATAGTTTGTATTTGATGAAAACAGTATAGAGAAGTGGTTCGTATCATGACTTTACTCTAAGTGAGTAATTAAATAAATATTAAAGTACAATGCAATTCAAGTCCTTACATATCTCTTGTAAAAATTTTCATAGGTTAACGTCAACTTCAAGAAACATATTTTAACAGGTGTACATATATATGCAGTATTCCAATGTTACACAAATATAAGCATTAATGTATAATTTTTAACTTATCCAACAAAATGTATAAATTAATGGTTATTCCATCCATTCAATCTTATGTAAATATCATAGCTACACGAATTTTGCAACCTATCAATTAGTTAAAAGCCTGACGTATTTTTGAGTGAAAATATATTTGCTCGTTAAATTTTCAAATCTTTCTTGATTCACATGATTCATTATCGTATGATACAGCAACTTAAGTAAAGAAGAAAAGAAATAAAGTAGGAAGTGAATTGAAGTGAACTGAATTTAAAATAAAGTAAAAATAAAAATAAAAGCAAAAGCAAAAGTACAAGTAAAATTGTAAATGGGAGATGGCAAAGAGTAAACGTAAGTTTATGGTAAAAGGATATATATGAAGGATTATATAAAAAGTATTAACAGTGAGGAAGAATATTCTGGAATACCATATAACACACATGTCCTAATCAGGAAATGTACCTGAAACTAAACTCACGTTTCTTTTGTTAACCTCTAAAGTTGCTTTTTTTTCATCATGACGATGATCTCCCCGCAGTGGTCAAAAGCGATCGGGACTAACATCAAGGTTTTACCAAGAAACCGACGCAGTTTCAAGATAAAAACAAGAAACGAACAACAACAGGAAGACGAATGTACGCTGCTTGTTTCAGCGCTAAGAGCTCGACGCGGAAACAACCCCAAAAAGAAACAAATCGGAAAAACTTTTCATTTTTGCATTTCGAAACATTTCCATTTCGAAAGAGAAAAAGAAACTTAAGCTATATGGTCGATATTTTCACAACTAAATTTATTTTTTTTTTGGTTTCTCTTGCTCTCTTGCTCTCTCTTGTACTCTTTGGACCAGGCAAGTTCGGTAGGTCATGGGAAATCCACCAAGCAACTGTCCAATTATCCAACCAACTAACCAAACAATGATCGGTAGGTAAGACACTTGGCTGTACAAACTATAAACAATTCTATGAAAACCAATGGAACCAATGGTATGAAAAGTTCAGGTTAGTTCAGTTTAGTTTCACTTGCCCCCCCCCTCCCTCCCTGTCTCGTCATTGAAGGATTTTTTTTTCTTTGTCCAGCACGTCGATAAAAGTAGTTTTGTAATCGTCTAAATCCAGATAGGCCTAGAAGAAAGGACAAGACAAAATACTGAAAAAAGAACTGAAAGGAATTATTTCTTTTTTATGAATCTGCATGTACCAGGTTATTGGGAAAACTTTACAACCGACAGAAGTACATGTTTGTTGCCATCTTCCTCGATATAACTTTTGTTTAAAAAAAAAAAAAGGTCTTACCAGTTCCAGTATTCCAAAATAGCAGAAGTAAAGGTTAGAAGTGGAAACACTAACTAATGGCAAATTAAAATAATGAGTAGGTGAGTAAGTAAGAGAAATAGAAAGAAAGAGAAGAAAGCACCATTTCTAGTCGACCAGACTTTTTCCTTTTTATTTTCCTTTTTATGTTCTTATTTTATTGCTGAAAAGCCATTGTAATATACAGTAGTTTGATTTATGTAAGTTTTCTTTCTCCTTTTAGAGGTGACTGACTTATTGATTAAAGACTGTTTTAGTTCGTCGGTTCCAGCGAGTTGATATGAAAATAGGTGTGATATGATATGGACGTAAGTTAGTTTCTGCTCAGACGGTTGCAGTTATAGTTGGCTCTTGAAGTAAATTATCAGATTAATATTGAATTGAACCAAAGTTGAAAGTAGAATAAAATAAAAGTAAAAAAAAAATAACTAAAAAGAAAATTCTAGGTCCTTTTAGTATGGTTGTTATCTATTGACAATTTTAAAGTTTGTTGTCTATTTTGATATTCGGTATTGTTGTTGTTATTATTAAGATGTTTTTTGTTATCGTTTTTGCAGTGTAAGTTTAGTCGGATTTATTTCACTTGCACTTGATGTTCAAAATATTTTATATCCATATTTGAGTTTTTTCCTACGTCTTTATTATTCGATCAACTAATGGACCCACCAGAGTCCACTGGACTGGCATAGATTGTAGATACATTTTTAAAGTTTTGATATATTGAGGTAACGGAGAGCTTGGGTAAGTAAATGTCTGTGTAGCTTAGGTTAGTAGTATTGAATTTGGAATTTGATAAATTTGTCATCCTTCTTGATATCATGGCTTGGTTGTTATTTATATAAAAAGGGTTATGTGGCAAGGTGGCAAAAAAAAAATGAAAGTTAAATATAGTTGCAATTCTTATAGATTGTTTGTAAAAGTGTATTAAAGTATTGAATAAAGTACTGTTTATCAACCAGTTCTGTATACTTAAAATCGTTATTACACTGTCTTTTAAGGAACTTTGGAAAAAATAAAAAATCGAATATTTTAATTTGCAAAAAATTTTGGCTCAACTTGAGTTTAAGGGTATAAGATAGCAGTTAGTTATTTTTGATACTCGAAGTAAGAAGAATCAATCTATCAGGAATACAATCTAATCTAGAAGGGATATATTGCAATAATACATCTAATTAATACACTTATAGTAGTTATAATCTATCTAGTTGGTTTCGAATTAGAACAAATCACAGACAACATACACACACATTCTAAAATATTTTCATAAAAAATGTCAGATATGAATGTTAACCATTTGAGTCTCACTTCTTCAGAGAAGGATGCTATGAAACCAATCAAGCCAAGAGCAGAAGATGTTACAAGTCTCACGAGGACGTCGAGTAATACTAGTTTAAATATCAGGAAACATTTGGATCTCGATTCAACAACTACATCTATATTAGATGAACTTTGTGATAATATGAAAGAAGTTAAAGGTATAACTAGCTCGAGTATAACGTCGAATAGTCCTATAGGGAAGATAGCTAAAAAGGATAAAAAGAAGAAGAAGAAACAATGTCATTTCGGTGACTGTACTGGTCTATCCATAAAATATGCTGGAGATTGTAATTTCTGTAATGGGAAGTTCTGTTCAAAGCATAGAATGCTAGAAAACCATCTCTGTAAAGGATTACAGTCATGTAAAGAACAAATGCATAAGAGGAACGCTGACAAACTAGCAAGCGAACAAACTGTCAACCCAAAGGTAACGTTCTAAAAGATATTACCAAATTAATGAAATACAATGAAAGAAAGGTTTCCTTTGGTCAAATTTTGGTATTATGGGTATATATATATAGCTTAAATGGGACGTATAGGTAGGTATAATGGTAATTTAAGAAAACTGGTTTAATGTCTCATTATTCATCATCAATAGAACAGCAAGTGTTTTATTCCAAATATATTTTTCACCAATTTGTACAGGATGCTTGTAAATAAAGTTAATTTAGTGTTATAATAATATTTATTATAATAATGCATAGTTCAATTATATTATTTAAATAAAAGATTTCAAAAGATTTCATGCTATAATCTTTTGATATAAAAGCTTAAAAATACAAACATAAATATATATATATAAATAAGATAATTTCATTACCTTCTTATAATGATGACAATGATTAAATTTATGCAGATGGGAAAATATATTAAACTCCCGCGTGTACGTCATTTATCACTCTTGGCGTTTGAAAATTCGATAACTGTTCTTTAAAAGCCGCTTTCATTCTTTCATTACCAATAAATAATTTTACAACTGTCTTGCTAACATAATCAATTGATTGAGAAATGGTTTGCTTCAATCTATAATCAGTTGGACTAAAATTGAAGAACAAATATGACGAAATTAATAATATCGCAACTGGTAACCAGAAAAACCACAACATAGTATCATTTTTGAAACTTTGTCTTTGTTGGAAAAATCTATTAAATCTGATCTGTAATGCTTCATCTTCATCTTCAGATGAAGTTTGTGAATCTTCGGTAGGTGATGGATCTTTATCTAGATGACTATTATCTATGATTCCTTCAATCAATTGTTCTTCGACTTGTTTTGGTTTTGAAACTTGTGGGAAACTTGGGAATAAATCTTCGTATTTTGGTAGGTCATCATTGATTCTATTTAACATTCTATTCCAAATTGAAGTATTTAAACTTTTGCTATTGTCTGATGTATCTTCATCATCCAATGAAGTAGTGTTTTCCTTGTTAACTTGACTATCATTTAGTGTTTTACTTTCAGTCGATTTCTTTGTGTTTTTATTACCGCTTGATTTAATTTCGATATCCAAGATAATATTCTTTTTATCATTAATAATATTAATTGGATTGTTTTGTTTCAAATCATTGTCCATATCTTCATTATCATTAGTATCATTATCATCATCACTTTCGTTATCAGAAGTGTTTAATTTCGAGTTATTTGATGTTATAGAAGGCAAGTCACTTGTTAATAAGCTTTCGTCACCATCCTCTTCAAAATCACTTCTTTCATAACCAGAATCATCTGAATATATTAGGCTACTACTATGTTCTGCAACATGGTGGCGATGTTGTTGTTGTTGTTGGTTGTGGTGATGATGATGATTATTAATGTGATTTGACTCATAGTTGTAATCTATGGAATTTATTGAATCGATATCCAAATCGCTTGAATTAGAAGGCTTTCTGTTGTTGACGTAGTCATTCGTCTCTAATTCAAATATTTGGTGAACTTTTGAAAAATTATTTGAATTTGAAGAATGATTTAAATTGAATAGATCAATTGCAACTAAGTTGTTGTTAGATTTTATATTGTAATCTGACTTACATCTTAATAAAAGTTGGATAATCTTTGGATCACCATTAATGCATGCAAAATGTAAAGGAGTAAAACCAAAAGAATCTTTATCATTTACTCTTGCACCGTTTTTCAATAAAGTTGAAACTAAAGATATGTAACCTTTTAAAGAAGCCAAGTGCAATAAGGTTCTGCCTGAATTATCACACATTGATAAATTTGAATTTGATTTTAATAATTTTATGACTTTGACGATCAAAGCTTCATCATTGTTGAAGGTATTCATTGGAGATATATTACTATTACCACTACCATTTGAAGACGCTACAGATGGGACGGAATTATTTCCTGGAGACATATCATCATTACCTACAATTCTTTTTGCAATATTACGAGCATCTTCTAATTTACCATTCATTTTCAAGCCGACAATTTGTAAAGCTAGTTCGATTAATTGTCTGTCAGTATCATCAACATAAGTAAATATAGCTTTTTTACTTGGATGTATGTTATTCGATAGGTGATTGATTTGGGTAGAAGGACTTGAATTGTCTTCTACTGTGATTAATACTTGACCTGATGAAATCGAAGGTGGTAAAAAAGTCACCATAGTTGATTCACTCCAACATTGAGTTGATAATGCAATATTATCACCGAATTTTACAATCAAACCATTTTTGAAGTTTGCACCTAATAAGGTTATCTCTATTCCGCCACTAATTGGACCTTGCGAAGGGATAGCCTTTTGTACAAAAGGTTGGTTTGGGTTATTATTTGAACTATTCAACTTCAAATCGTTTTGATTTACGGTTGATGCAGGTAAATCTACGTTTAATAGTTTTCTTTTCTTGGTTTCTGAGCGCAAACTTGAGTTTTGATTTGTTTGACTGTTACTATGGTTCTTATATCTGAATTCCAAACCATCTTCGCTCATTGAGGTTGGAGAAGGTATGAATGGTAAATTATTTTGATTTGATTGTAAGAAGTTATTGAACATTGGGATGCTGTTATTGTTACTGTTTGTGTTGGTGTTGCCGTTAGTGTTGTTGTTATTTGAATTGTATAATGCAGAAATTTGAAGAGTTTTAAAGTGATTGGGGTATTATTTGGTATATCACTCAATGATGGATAGTTTTTTGATTCGAAAAAAAGGGTTTGAATTTGTAAGGGGAAAGTGGGGTAAAAACCATTTTCCTTTGCCCCTAGGGTTGTTTGGTTAAATGGGGGAAAGATTATTGCTACAACGGGTTTGGGCCGGGTGGTTGGGGATTCCTGTTTGGGAATTTTTTTGGATGCGGGGAATATACGGAGTGGGAAGTGTGAGGTAAAGAATGGGTGAAAATTGAGAAATATTGGAGGAAAGGGATTTTTCTCTCCCGCGAATTGTGT
>NW_001834541.1:0-20071 GCF_000150035.1 Vanderwaltozyma polyspora DSM 70294
ACAAAAATCAATACCAGCTAATGGTATACGTTCTAACGAGTGATTGGTTCTTGAAATAAGTTTATTGGTTATTTCACTTTCATATGTTTAATATTCGTATTATTAATAATCATTATATAGATCTATTACATAATCGTTTAATATTTATTGTCTATAACAAAGAAATAGGTTTTATTTTCCATGTTCATTTTATTTATTTGACTGACCAATATATTAGCTTGATGAAAAACATTGGACTCACAAGTTGATATTTCTGTTTTTTCGAAGAACTGGTATCCCCCAATCAAATCCATTATTGTAATATCCGTCATCTTATCACCATATATTACTATATAGTCTAATATACTACACGGAATATTCATAACCAAATAATCCATACATATTAGAGCTCCACCTAGATTATAATACAATGTGACATTTATCAATCTTATCTTCACTACCAACCTCTCCCTCCAGCATTTATATTCGGTCATTCAACATTTTTAGTTATAATTATTCTTCTTTCCAATTCCAATTCTACTACCACTTCCATCCAAAAAAGGAATAATTTTATAAAATAGAACTTTAAAGCATACTTATATTTCAATGCACCGACTGATTGATACCGAAATAAATCACTAACATTAATATTAGGCAAATTAGCATAATATTTTAATCAATTGTGGTAAGGTAAAATAAATATTTCAAATCTGAAATATAATACGAATATTACTTCAACACTAATTTGGGAAGGAAGTAAATTCAACTTTATCCATTTAATTTAAACTGTCAATTCGATTATAAAGAAAAACCATTTGGCTGCTATGCAATACATTAATATACTTTAAATCAATTCTCTCAGCTTGCAATAATATCTCATTGGTGATACAACTCGAATTCAGGTTTTCGACATTTTTCTAAAACAAAAAAATCGTATGGAAGTAATTATAACATTTATATATGTTAACACACACTTAATCTAATAACTTGGAACTGTTCAATATGCATCAAATACTTACACTTCAACTTATCAAAGGGTATATATTTCTCTCGAATACTAAATCTTCAATAACAATCCAATGTCTTCCTAGAATCCAGGATCCTGCTGCCAATGTGTATATTTCTGCCACAAAGAATTCACTTGAAAAATTGTACATATAATTTCAGAACTCAATCATAAATATAATATGGGCCGCTTCTTAATATTTCTCCGTCCTCTCATCCTCCCTCTTATCTTCTGTTACCTGGCCAAATGGTCATTTCTTTCTATCTCAATATTTCATCTCAAATACACGAATTAGCTTATACAGTCGAAGAGTAAACTGAAATATGTTTATGGTAATATGTCTATCAAAAATATACACTATATAAAATATACTTTAAACTACACATAGTTCACCCCCATTTCTATTATGCAATGACACATTTGCAAAATTCCAGGTGAGAATGCAAATTGATACATCATTAATAGTATAGCAAATTACACAAAACCATGATGTAATATGACCATGTTTGGTATAAATGTGATGTTGTAATGAGATTGTATCTGTAAGAGATGCAATTTTATAATAAGTAAATATTAAATTGAGTTGAAACCAATAGCATCTGAACGATAATTTATATATATATATATATATATATATATTATGTTCTATTTCTGTTACTCAATCCTAATTAAGCCAAAAATAGGAGTGATAATCAAAATCATATCCTCATATCCTTCTGGGTTAACACTGTTGCCACTTATAATAAGTTTGTTATAAATTTACTTATAACATGGGATGGTATATATATGTTACTCCAACTTAACCATGTCCAGCTGTGTCCCCCAATCTTTTGTCGCTATTCCTACTGGCTTGAAATTGTGGTAATAATACAAGTTCATTGGTATCTTATACATAAAAGTATATAATAGTGCAAAGTTGGGCCAATACTCTGATAATTTAAACAAGCAACGCAATACCGCAAGTAAAGCACATTGGAGTTAAACTCCAGGCAAAGATTGAAGTTGAAATACTAGGACTCTTAATGGCATACGACCGATTCTTGTGAGAAGCAACTGTGCTTTTGGAAAGTGTGGAGCTGATTGAGCTGGTTTTACCATCATGCATGGAAAGACTTGAACTCTCACTCCTGCTTGATGGTTTGGAAGTAGTGGCCCTGTCTGAACTTACAATACTACTACGATTGCTCGAGGAGGTAACAAGCGGCGTTTCAGTAGAGGGTATGGAAATGTCATTCTCAGACCTAGGCAACTTCAAATCACCATTCGCTTCATACTATGTTAAATTATCGAATGGATGTGGAAATAAAACGTGTTCCCTTAACTTCTGATAATCACATTCTGGTGCACTTTCAGGTTTCCAGTTCCAGAAGAACCATCCCTTAGTATAAGTACTGAAATGTGATAACTGAGTTTCAATAAACTTTCTGACTTGAATTTTGTATTCTTCAGGCCATTCCTCAATTGGATTTTGAGAAATACAAGTATAGTTTTCATAGTTTTCATAGTCAGTATCATTGTATTCATTTTTGACTTCATAATTTGTATTTTCATCGTATGTGTCATTATACCATGATGCATAACCAATACCATGTATCCAAGGTGTGCAATCAGTTAATGCACTACTCCAGGAACCCACAAACGTAATAGGAAATGCTGGCTCACCGGTAATATTTTTCTTATAGTTAAAATTATGTGCAATATTTTCAATGGATTGATCAATGTCAAAATCATGAGATTCTGTAAAACGATAATGAAGAAATACTTGATCCCATTCAACTATTTGTGAATCTGATTTATATCCATCTCCCTTATAATAAGGACTGGAACTATTATAAAAATCAAGATCCAAGTCATGATATGTCATGTTATAGACTGGACCACTATTCTGATTAGAAAAGGTAATATTTGGATTTGGGTTACTAATGTTGGAATATGGTTAGCATAAGAAGCATAGTCACCACAGTTGTGTGAGCCACCACAGGTATGTGAGCCACCACAGTTAGCTCAGACACCACAGTTATCATCTAATTAGGAAATTAGATGAAACACTGAGTTATATAAAGGGATAGGTTTCTATCTTAATGAAACTATTCCTGATCTTTATCTAATCTTTGTATAATACTATATAATATAATCAAGGATTAGCTTCCCAAAGATATAGTCTAACAATGGATCAACACTTAAACAATAATAGCTTTGAAACTGCCAACAGCACTTTCTCAGTTTAGAATCTGCGTCAACAACTACTACAGTTTAATATATATACATATTATTAAAGAAGTTTGATATACTTCTTCTAATGTACAAGGTAAGTATTTTATATAGAATAATTTACTATAATTTGAAATAGATAGTTACTATTCATTTTTATTAGCACCAATAAAAATGAAGCATATCTTTTGTTTTAGTTTCTCTCCATCGATTGCTAATAATGCTTTTTTATTTCAGCCATATAATCTATAGAGTTTTATTTCAATAAGCAGCTGTGCCATCTATTTAATTTCTTTTTAAGGTGTAAGACTATCACGACTTTATGACTAAACAATTGGGTGTTTAAACCGGATACCTGTATATTGTGCATTTAATTAAAGGTATTTATGATTATTGGTTCGTTTTTCGATTTTTGGTATTTATTTATAACATGGAAATTCACCATATTGGCAAAACCTAAAATAGAATAATAGTGATTATTATACTATTTAGAATATACTAATCAAGAATCGTATGCCAAAACAGGTAATAATATATGGGGTTATATGTATGTTGCATTACAAATTCAAAATCAAGTTTTTAACTATAATATTTTAAATGTCCTAAGAAATGAAGTTTAAAACAGATTCATGCCTAATTTGTTGACGCCGATTCCAAACTGAGAAAGTACTGTTGGTAGTTTCAAAGTTATTATTGTTTAAGTGTTGATCCATTGTTAGACTATATCTTTGGGAAGCTAATCCTTGATTATATTATATAGTATTATACAAAGATTAGATAAAGATCAGGAATAATTTCATTAAGATAGAAACCTATCCCTTTATATAACTCAGTGTTTCATCTAATTACTTAAATTAGATGAAGGCTGAGCAATCTCGAGTGGTGGCTATGCTTCTTATGCTAACCATATTCCAACATAATTAATTATATTTATAATTCCCAACGGTGGTGAAACACTTATT
Organism: Vanderwaltozyma polyspora DSM 70294; assembly: GCF_000150035.1. Lineage (NCBI taxonomy): Eukaryota > Fungi > Ascomycota > Saccharomycetes > Saccharomycetales > Saccharomycetaceae > Vanderwaltozyma > Vanderwaltozyma polyspora. The sequence goes on from NW_001834541.1 coordinate 4,159, forward strand.
TCTAGTATTATAATTGTAACAAATGAAAAATATAAAGATTTAGTTCCGGCAGCTATTAAAGTTTAGAGCAAATGTCAAAGGATTCATGATCAAACCGGTTATATAAAATATATCTGGCAAACTCTCTGCCCAGTATGTAGGATTCTGGGAATCAATGGATGCAAACCAGAATCTAATTAATGCAATTAGATAGAATCTGTAAGTTATATAAAGGGATTGTTTCTATCTTATTAAAACTATTCCTACCCTTTAATTAATTTTTATATAATTATATAAGAGTAACAATTTTACCTCTTGTTAATTTATAGTTTTATTTATACCTTATAATCAGTGTAATCAATCATCGTTCACATTATACTAATTATATCTTACTCTGACACACAGTCTAACCCAACTTATTTTCCTTCATCTATGGATACATACATCCTGTTAGTTTTGAACCTGCGCTCACACAAACAACAAAAGTATGATTTATGGTTCTTTTCGATTTAACAAACCATAATAATTTCTCTTTGTAACTTATTTTATGAATTCTCAGCTAGTTTTCGATCTTTGAGTAAACTCTTCCTTCCAATATATAAATATTTTCTTTCAAAAAGCATATCATAACATAATCTCTTAATACACAATAGAAGTCTCTTTGACCGGTATAATAAATTTAAAATATATTTATCAAAAAAAAAAATCGTTGATCATCCATATAAACAGAAAAAAAATAATGATATAATAAGAAAATAACTATATACTTAAATTGAAGTAAAATTAATTTAATAAAATAACGAACTCAAAAAGGACTCATTTTATGTAAAAATAAATGTTGACGTAGGTTCAAAACTTAGAAGGAGTAATTTGCAGTTTCGAGATTATTCTTAATTTGAGTATCCATTATTCTAAGCTATATCTTTGGGAAGCTAATCTTTGATTATATAATATAGTATTATATAAGGATTAGACAAAGGATAGGAATAGTTTCATTAAGATAGAATACGATCCCTTTATATAGCTTATACATTTCATCTAATTATTCTAATTAGATGTTGGTTTGGCTTCTAATGATAACCATATTTCAACAATAATCAGATCCACTTCAATTTATTCATACAGGTATTCATAAGATAAACAATGCACACAAATTGTACCACCTTTCCCAGAAACTCAAAGAATTTTCCCAATCTTCAAAAGAACTGCCGCTAACATATTTCAAATTATTAATTCCTGTAGATCCTGTTTCGCTAATAGATACACTGGAAAATGCCGATTGGTAATCACTTGAAATATCAAATTGACTAGTCAAACTGTTGGAATTTAAATTAACCAACAATGTAATGGATGCAACTACTATATTAGGTCATTGCTGACACCAGTTTTTATATTAGCTACTTCAGATTCTGTTTTAGAGCCAGTGTTAGAATTGGTGTTTGTATTCGCAGAATCCAATAGAAATAATACACTTGAATAATTATTTGAGGATAATTGATTAGTACCATATGATACTTCAACCAAAGAATTCTAAAATCGAACATTTGAAGATACCCTAACTGAACTACTCACATCCAAGGAAGGTACTGCAGTAACTCAACTATAAACACCAGAAACAGATAATTTACCGGTAATACTTGCGTAACTTAAACTATCAACTCCAGATTCAGTATTAGTGTTGGTGCTGGTGTTAACAGAACAAGTCATAGATACAGTCACTTGTTCGAAAATAGTTTTTCCTTTAACAGAACTTGATCCAGTGGTAATAGTACTGCTTTCTTTCAAGGATTCTGATAATCCTTCAAAGATTTTATTAATCTTTCAGAAGATTTTAATTCAGTTTTTGACGATAATATTATTGGGGTTTCCACAACATAAATTGTTTCGGTGATTTCCTCCCCACAACTAACTACTTGTGAATATCTTAATGATCGTAGGGAAAATAGAAGTGTTGCTACCAGTCGAGTAGGTATATGGAGTAGATGATAGACCATTGGTAAATGTTTCGATAATATATATTGTTTCAATAGTCACTTCCTTATATTTTCTGACACAAGTTGTGATAATTGATCTAATTGAAGTGTATGATCCGGTCCAGTATGTATACATTATTTTCTCCAGTTTCCATGGGGAGCTAGATATAATTACCTCCTATGAAATGTTTTATCATAATACAGCTTTTCATAGTAATAGTTGAACGTAATTTTATTTTAATAAACATAAATATGGTTATGAAAGCTTTCCAATTGATATGTAGTCGGGATTTTATCATTTTTTTAATCAATTGGAGGGATGAGAATTTGGTTTTTAGAAAGATCATACTATTCCCTTCAACTTAAATTATAAATTCTGAAACTGAATCTATAATTATTCTTCAATAGATAATTAAATTAAAGAATACAAAAAATAAATATTTTTAATGAAATATTGAAGAGTTTGATAGTTTAAACATATATTTGGAATTCTGGATTGAGTATATTCTGATGACTTATAATTGATAGATAACAAAAATTAAAAAACTTTAATCGATGATTTGTCATACTGTTTTTTAATATTACCAAAATCATTAGTAAAATAGTTGTATACTTTTGTAGGTGTATAATATCTACGGTTTCGATTGTTAATTAGTTCTAATATATCTCAGTCTACAACGTTTCCTCCATTTATTTATATTTATCAATTTCTATTTACATATAGAACAGAAACAAGTAAAATGTAAAATTAAACTATATATCATTTGTAATTTAATAAAATTTTAAAGTTTAATATCAACTTTTATTTTATCTCTTCTTCATACATCTAGCTTTAAATGTGTTGAATGATTGGTCAGATAGTGTCTTTTCTATATTAAATAGGATGTCAAACTATCTCTTAAGAGGGTATCTAAGTACAGTTATAATCGTGTGCAAAATAAAGAAGTTTTCTAATGGTAAACCAAACTTATGTAATTTTTCCGACTTTTAAACAAACAACACATAGAGAGATAGAATATAAAATTTCCATTCTTTTAGATTTTCCAAAAAATTATTGATTTAAAATGACGACAGATACGACAACCTGTTGTTTTCTCTTTTAGAAAGTTGATTAGAATATATTTTTAAATTTGCATCATTATTGCTGTTATCGTTGATATTTTCTTATAAAGGTAATGCCCCAAATTATTTATCACCTTTACTCGGGTTATACCTACCTAATATTGAATTGTTGTTGTTAAATATTAAAGTATGTTGAACTATGGTAGTTCAACAGAAATAAATCACCTTAATTTATTTGCGAACTCATGAAGAGTCGTGCAAGAATTTGCAAATTATGATTTCTTTGCATAAATAAATCTCTAATTTTGAGGTTCTGAAGCTTACATTGACAAAAACAAAAAATAAAATGAACGAAGTTCCATTAAATATTTCTCATTTGGTTTATCTTGTTTCTTTTTGCCAAATTTTCTTTGAAAGTGATTCTAGACAAGTAAGTTCAAATTAAAATATAATTTAGACTTCAGTTTACGAATAAAACGTATATTGATACTGAATTTCTGTAAACACTAAATATTTTGCCAAATTGTAAACGTATCCTCTTTTAATAGTTCAAGTAAGAAAATTTAGAAATAGTTATCCAAATGTTAAGACAGAAATTTTATACATATATATGTTCTAAATTTATCATTAAAGGGTCTGTATCTTTTATAAAAACGCATTTCTCTGATTTGCCTCTGATTTGAACAGAAATGGTAGGATGTTTCTCAGATTTTAATATTCTTAATAATTTATCACAGCATTTTCTTCATAAAGTAGAATTAGTTATTTTGCTTAATTATTGATTATTAAATACTGTTTTATTTTTTAATATTTCTAAAACTTGGAGTTCTTTTTTAAAAGAGAAACCCACTTCTAGTAATATCTTAATTGCAATTGACACTCTCAAAAAATAGTTAAATTAGAATCAATTAAAATGTGCTACTTATGAAATTTTGAAAGCCAACGTCCTTAAAAATTCTCTTATTGTAAAATGTATTTCTTACCGGGGGCAAAGAAGTTCAAAAAAGAGACAAATTTATTTTTCCTTGACAGAATCGGAAAACCTAAATTATTGCTTATTATTATCTCTTTTGCTGTTTTATTTCTATACCCATTACTATGTAATTAATTGTAATCCAATTGTCTTCGAAAATTAGTAATACAGAACATACATATTCATAGGAAAAATTAAAGTGCTTTAAAAAATATTATCTATTACTAAATAATTACTTTTAAATATAATTGTTTTTAAAGAACGAAGAATATTTTTACTTGAATGTTTGACAACATAACATTCAAAAGTATAAAAAGAAAATAATTAATGGTTCAAAAAAAATATTCTTGGAGGTATCAGAAGAGGGCAATCTTTTTTAAAAAATGATACTGTCACCAGTGTTTGTGTCAATATTTTCAGTTGAGTTGCGGTAATTATGAGTGTCTTCTCCATTGAAGGCTTTTAATTTACCATTAGAATACACATAATATATGTATACCGCGCGTGGGGCACCATCTTCATTGGTTGTTATGATCATTTCTGTTGAATAAGTAGGGTTTTCCATATTATAAATCCCCCCATCAGGGAAGTCAGTATAAATGGTAGTCGTTGTTTCAAGAATTGGAACGAAAACTTGGAAAATAGTTTCGGTCGTCTCGTAGTAATCTGTACCAGTGAAAGTTGTAGTTTCTATGGCAGTAGTACTGAAGAAGGGTTCTGTCCAGTAATCAGTTGTAGTTGTTGATGTTGCTCTAATTGGAGTTTCTACGATATAAATTGTCTCTGTAGTAATTAAGTTGTCTGTACCAGTCACAGTTGTAGTTTTCGTAGAGAAAGTAGTATCATAGGAACCAGTCCAAAAGGTAGTGCTCGTACTAGTAGTATGAATTGGCGTTACTGTATTAGATGGTGTACAAACTGTCTGCAAGCAACTTTTAGTTTTGGTTCCACATGGACCTGTCCAATAATTACAGTAAGCACATTTAGTATGCGTGTACTTTTCTTTACACGCAGTTGTGGTATAACATTTTAAGGTGTTATATTTAGTGTCCAAAGTACATCCACTTGGATATGTAGGAGAAACAGTGCATGTGGTTGGAGTACAAACTGTCTGCAAGCAGCTTCTAATTTTGGTTCCACATGGGTTTGTCCAATAATTGCAGGAAGCACACTTAGTATGTGTGTACTTTTCTTTACACGCAGTTGTTGTGTAACATTTTAAGGTCGTACCACATTTAGTGTCCATAGTACATCCGCTTGGGTAAGTAATAGACGCAGTGCATGTAGTTGGAGTGTAAATGGTATGCCCGTAACATTTAACTCTTCCTCCTGTTGGGTCTGTCCAATAACTGAGTGGTGCATTCTTCGTACTTGTGAATTTGTTTGCCCACGGAGTTGTTGTAAAACAGTTTAAGGTATTCCATCTAGAGTCCAAAGTACATCCATTTGGATAATTTCCTGTGCACGCACAGAATTTCAAAAAGATTAAGAGATATATCGAAGTTAAAATATTATTCATTTTTATTTCGAATGTCTTAAAATCTTCAAACCTATTCTTCTTACTTGTTGGGTATCAGAATCAATTTCCCGAAAACTATTTATTTATTCAAAGAATAGTTTTAACTTGTGTATATTTATACTATCAATTCTGAAGCGTATTAAGTGGATATTAAAGCTTGGTTTATTACTTTTTTATTTTTTGGCGCTAAAAAGAATACAGAAACACGGAAAGAATTATCAGTCTATTTGATGATTCGGCTGTTTTTATATATAAAATAAAATATACATATCTATGAAGATTAATCTCTTACTCTCAATAATTTAGATCTAAATGACAGCAGATGGCCTTGTTCCTAAGTGTGCTAGAAAAGGAAATGCATATATGTCATTATTTGCTTACTGCCTATTAAATTCATGTTTAAACTAAAATGGACCGATTTCTAAATTTTTATTTTTAAGCTCAATCTAGTTTTACGAAAAGGTGTCCTTTTTTTTAACCTAATTCAAGTAATATAGCTGATTCTCTTACTGCGTTATAAGTCACCATCGTTCTGAATATTACAATCAGTAAGGAAACATAATACATTTCCCTCTTCGTAAACATTTTCCAATACTTAAATACTTAATTTATTAATTGGATCAATATAAATCAAGAAGTAATTTAAATAACACATAAGTATTACTCGACTTTCTTATACACAAGAGATAATTGATCTTTTCTAACTACAAATGTATATATGGGGAAAAGAGAACTGAGAGACATACGTCTATTTTCCTCTTTGTTATTAGACATTTTTATACAATATACCTCTTTTCTTGTTTTGACTCTTTTTAGATGTTTCGTAATAAAAAAAAGAAAAAAAGATTTCAGTTAAAAAAATCCATGCCAAGCTTTTTGCTTTGCTATAAAGTTCATTCTGCTTTTACAGTAAAACTAATAAGAAAGGGGGCATAATTAGGATAGTGTAGAAAATTAATAAAAGAATTAAGCAATAAGAATAAGAAATCAGTACCCCAAAATTTGTTCTACATTAATTTATTGAAAAACAATATTGATTACGTCACTTTTAATTCAACTTTTTTGGACACATTTCTAAAGTTGAAAAGAAATTTCATAGTTCGGAAAATCCCCCCAAAGAAATGGATTGCACTAGCTCTATTTTAGTATTTAATGTTGACGCAGATTCCACACCGAGAAAGTATTATTATTATTCATTTGTTGATCCCTTATTATAGACTATATTATTGGGAAGCCAACCCTTGATTCTATTTTCTACAACTGTAGAATGATTAACTAGAGGACAGGAATGGTTTACTTAAGATATAAATCTATTCCTTTACATAAATTGAATACTTCATCTAATTACTCTAATTGGATGACAACTGTGGCATCTGAGCTAACTGTGATAGCTATGCTTCTAAAACTAACCATATTCTGACAAATAATATCATATAGCTGTCAAATACAAAGCCATAAATTTAAAATTTGGATAATCTATATTAAAGATAATTGTATACTACTATCGTGCAATAAATATGCTTTTGTATTAATAAGGTTGTTAAAACTTTATTTAAGATCCCATAATTTTGAATGTAAACAGTATGTATGAATTGAATAAAAATCAACTTCAAAATTTAAAATAGTAATGCAAAAATAGAAGTTAGTATCCAATTATCATAACAAGAACTAAATTACAACATATTTAACACGTATCTATCTACTCGAAAAATAATAGTTACCTCAACACATTGTAATATCTTCTAACTATCTTTTCTGGGATTTTTGTTTTACAAGTATTTCAAGAAGATGACACGTTCTACATAAAATGTATATTTGAATTGGACAAAACCATCAATATAATCTTTTTTAATAGTATTGTCAATATAACATTTTTAATTCGCATTATTACGTAACTACCTCAAAATAATGATAACAATAAAACGGAACCCTACGTATTTCCTACATTAAAGATTCACCATATAAAGCTATAATTATAATATATTTATTTAATTCAATCATATTCTAAAAAACTTTGACATTGAAAACTCTAAGCTTATTATCTAGAAATTCTATATAATTAAGCTTCATCTAATATGACCAACGATAACCAGGATATAAACATGATAACTCAGTTCGATTTATTTTCGATGAATGAATATTCCATTATTAACTGTATAACTGACTGGAAAAGGAAAAAAAAATGCTTGTATAATTTAGGTGTTAACAATATTTTTATTTATTTTTGTATGACAGAAAATGCTCTTCATTGGGGCAATATCTTTCCGATATTATCTACTTACCAGAAAATATTCCCTTACCTTCCAGAAAATCATCAATAAAAAGGTGATAAACAATGTTCAGCTATATCTATTTTATTTTATCTAAGACGAATAATTTTATATATCTATGAAAGCGAAACTAACAATATCCTTGATTGTTTCGACAGTGCGTTTCTAAGAGAAGATACTGCTTTTCACTCTCGATACATTTAATAAAACGGAAAGGAATAATATAAAGAGCCCAATAATTCTATCTGATTAGATATCTGGAATTTTTGCGCCTAAATTTTTTTTCATACCATTTGGATCATATCTTGAAACTGGAATAATAATATTTTACATATCTGAACTGTAAGGATTCTAGTTTAATCTAATAAAAGACCTGATTGATTATCAGAAAAATCCTTCAAGATCCCAAATAGTTAAACAAAATATTTCACTAGCTATAACCCACTTCGTTAAACTGAGTTATTGTTATAAAACTACTGTTGTTTCCAATAATCTTCTTTTCAGATATCTACATACCCATGGAGATAGAAGACTCAATTAATGATTGACAGGGTATTATAATTATATCATGTGACCAAATTCTTCACTTTGCATTGTTCGAAATCCTGTAACAGAGAGAACTTTTCTTTTTTACACTTTCAATGAGTCTTCTGATATAATTTCGTAGAAGCGTGAAACGACAATTGCATTGATCTGAAACAAAAGAAAAGGTGAAAAAAACGAGTTGATAATTTAGTCAAGAGGAATTGAAGAGGAAGATAAGATTTGAGATGCAGATGATAAAATTTGGATCAAAAGACTAAGATCAGTGATCTTTGTAAATTGTTTTAAATTGTTATAGAGTAATTGAGTTTATAGGAAATCATTCCAGAGGTTTGCATTTCCTTTAGATAATATATTGTTCTATATTAAAATTAATTGGGAAATTATTGATTAAAACATATTTTAAGTTCAGTGATATATATATACGGCAGTAGTCAACGGAATTTAATTAGAATTTAAACAGGAATAGAATTGGACGAAGTATTGCTTTGTGTTGGTTACTTGAAATCATAGGATTAAATATTTTTGATTGAGAAAATTATTAACATTATAAAATATTGCAAAAATATACAAAGAAATATTCAACCTGACTTTGGCATTAAAGATCCTAACATTCTACAGCAGATAGTCATTGCTAGGTAAATTGTGGCCATACGTAAAATACAAAAAATGGTTGCTAGTAATTCAGTTGCTGTTGGTTGTGCAGTGGGCATCCCAGTTGGTGTTGGATTGATAATTGCTGGTTGTTTTTGGCTAAGGCTTCAACGAAGGTTCAAAAGAGAAGATGAGCAAGATGCTGATCTACAACGTGCTGTATTCGATGAGGATGCATATATTAACTTTGAAAGTATGCCAACATTACGAAATAATAATAATAACGATGAGGATAATAATGATGATAAAAGAATTAAAAAAATAGAGGAAAATGGAAATGAAAATACTATACCTATTAATGATAATAAAGAACAAAGAAAGAGTAAATACTTTGTTCCTGCTTATAGAAGAAAGATAAACGCTCTATCTGTTAGATACGATGGACAACAAAATATTGAAATGCAAGGTTTTGGAGCGAATAGTTCAAAAGTATCCTTAGATTCCTCCAATGCTCCACCAAAAAGAGTTATAAGCGTATATGATCAAATGGTGCCATTTGTTGACGGTGATAAAAATAGTGTCATACAAAATACAGAACTTTTAGAATCAAACGATTCAGTAGGGAATGATAGCACTCGTCCATCAAGTCAAGCAAATTTAATAAGCAATTTAAATAGCAATGATTTTGGATCCTATTATCCAAGAAAGGAATCCTTCTCCAGCATCAATATACCACATCTGAATACGTCATCTCCTTCATTCACTACAAGACCATCTTCCGTAAATTCAATGATTAGGCCCAATAGTACAGATAATATATTTGACACGCCCAGGAAAAGCAATAGTGATATTGTTTCCATTAATAAGGATCAAGTCAATCGCACTGGCTCTCCTGTTAAAGGAACTGTGATATCTGAAAATATGGGCTATAAATTGAAGAATAATTACAACATAGAAAATTCCAATGAAATAGCAGAAGAAGATCAATATGAAAATGAATTTACAAACTACTCACAAAATAAAAAAGAATTTATCGATTCATTAAGACCAAAATAAAAAAGAATTTATCTATTCACCCTAAGACCAAAATAAAACCGACAATGATTATCAAAAAGAAAAAATGTAACGAAAACCTGTAATTTTATATATTTTCAAATTAAATTAATATCATATCAATTTAATATTTCATTTATTGGGAAATATTTTCCTATTAAAACTATCACCATTATTAACCGTACCAATAATACGGCCCAAAACAGATCGGTATAATTATGCATGCATTTTAATGACTATTTTTGATACTATATAATACAATACTATAAGTAAGATATATAAAATTAATACTTATAATACGATATGATTACTTTTACATTTTATTTCTATAAATAGAGTACTCTAATTTTTTTACCTAGGTAAAAAATTATCCAGAATTTCTCTTTTCAAAATTTTATAATTGATTGAATTACTTTTCATTTTTAACTTCTTCTTTTGGTGTCTCCGCTTTATTTCTATTCTCAAAAATATCGAAGAATATTCCATAATCTTCTTCAGCTTCATCTTCTTTAGATTCATTATAATCTCTATCTGATGTTTCAGATGCAGGTTTACCAGCTAATGTACGTAATGATTCCCAATAATTAAGATCCTCTTCTTCATCAACAGATTCATTCTTAATAGGAGTATCGCTTGATCTTTCAGAATTAGTTGTGTTGGAATTATAAGCAGGATTGTTATACGTTATATGATCGTTCTGATAACTTACTGATTTCCTTAATGGATTAGATCTTTTCCTTCTTTTGTCGATGCTACTATCAGAACTTGGATTAAGAAGTTTAGTTAAAGAAGCCATTCTAGTAGCGTCTGATGATCCTAATTGGGGTCTTACCGAAAGAGGTAGGAAATTGAAATGATTTATTCTATTTGGACCTAAATCTCTAATTTCACTAGTAGGTGTACTTCTTGAACCTCTCGAACTAGCTGATTCTGGTCTGCTGGCAAATGGGGGGGATTTTGAAGCATACACATTTTCAAAATGATTAGTTGATACGGTGTTTTGTCCGTTTGGCTGAGGTGATGTTCCTAGATCAAAAGAATTGAAATTAGGACTTTGAGAAAGAAATTCATTTCCATAAGAATCTATTTCTCCCCTAAAATTGTTACCATTATTTGGATTTTCAGAAATATCCTGAGAAGCCTCCTTAGACATTGTTGTATCGTTAGAACGGCTAGGGTTTGCTTCATTTGAAGTAATATAATGATTATGAATATGTTGATGGATTGATATCTTCAAATCAAACTTTTTAGCTTGATCTACTAATTCCTTCACTAAGTCTAAACTGCTTATAGTACCATTTGATAAAGAAAGATCTGATCCATCTTTTAAGGTAAACTTCCATTCAGTATCTCTCGAAGCAGAAGGCCTGTTGGAGTATCGATTTTTTATGTTTTTTATTTTGTGTATATTTCTTAAAACATCTGGCTCCATAGAGTTACGACCTTGTGGGGTATTAATATCGTCAATGGGCACAGGTGATTGTGCGTTAGAAACCGATGATAAATGAGTTAGAGCTGCAGGTGAATGCCTTAGAGATAATAAGTTGATTGAAGCGTCTGCAAGAGGTTCATCCACTTGTATGCTATTCTTATAATCATTATATCCCGCTACCTGTGAGAGACTTCCTGGAGTTGATGCTACAGTGTTAGTTTCAGTCTTTTGCTGTGTTTCATCCTCTTCTCCTCCTCGTACTCTACCATTTGTTATATCTATATTTTTGTTTTCTTTAACCGCTTTTGTAATTTTTTCGTCTGCTTTACCACGTACAACCATTGTAATGATTTTTCTCCATCTATTCCTACAAGTTAAACTTGGTCTTGATTCCATTTCCGAGGAAATTTTTCTCCATTTAGTACCATATAATTTTACTTTACTAATCAGTAACAGATCTTCTGCCTTTGACCATTCTCTTAAACGTTGTTCACTATCGGGTCTTAAGACTTCGATATATCTTTTTGCACATTGGTCTTCAGTTCTACCTTCGATTTCCAAAGAAATACTTAACCAATGAGAACCGTATTTTTCGTATGCTTTCAGAAGCTTTGCATCTTCATCTGGTGTCCATTTACCTTTCTTCACGTTTGGATCTAAAGAACCAGACCACCTTTTCTTCAGGTCTTTGGCCTTCCTATTTTGATGTTCAAAATCTCGAGCGATAGATTCCCATGGGATCTTCTTAGATAACTCTATAGATTCATGGATCGAGGTAATATCAGTTATACCATTAACATACCCCAGATCTTGCAAACATTTATCGACACGACTTTTCAATATTTCATCATCTTCTTTTGACCATGACTTCCTTGAATTTTTCCTATGCGTCTGGTAACCCAAACTTTCCGTGACATCCAAATGATTCACAGGAGCACTTTTTTTTGTATTACGATACCTTCTTGACTTAACAGCCATCTGTATATTGATAAATTATAACGATAATAGAGGTATGCAATAGAAAACAAAAAAAAAAGCAAAATGTTTCCCAAATAAATTGACTTTAAAAAACGGGTATTTAGTTCCAAAGTCAGCAGACTCCTGTCAAAATTCACAAATAAAAATCAAAATATGCTAGCTGAAAGTCAAAATTTTTGATTATCTTACTCTTGCCAATATATACTTGTCAAAAACCACTAAATGTTTCAGGTCCCTAACTTATATTTTATTTTATCTTATATTATTCGAACTTTAATTTTTTTCTACAATAATTCAAATATATATTTGTATTTGTATTTCAACTCTGGTGTCTTCTGTACTGGACCAAACAGCAACAAACTACCAAAACCACAACACACCACCTGAGTTAGCCTAAGTCTTGGACAAGTTGGCCAGTCATAAGTAGAATCTACACTATGCTGAAATAACGTAACCCTTCGAATCAATCATGTTAAATTGTATCTCATCGCATTTTAAAATATTTCAAAATTCCTTATCAGATTGAATTTTTCAGGCACTTTATACGAATAATACTCAATATTTATCGATTTTATCAAAAAAAATTATCACGTGATAAACGGTCGGGTAACGATGAACTTTGTCACATTTCGTAATGTATCATCGTTTCTTTTTTACATGAAATGGGGGAAGACGATGGACGACTGGAGAGGATTGCCTGAGGAAAGAAGGAATGAAGAAGGTTTAGCTCTGCTAATACAGCAAACTGTCTGTTAATACCAGCTTAAACCATTACTTGAAAACACCATACTGCAACATGGACTGAGGGTAAGGGGGAGAGATACAGTTTGGGAGTAGGTTAAAGACCATCCTTCATAGAACTCTTGTTTTAAATGAATGAATGAATGAATGAATACAACATGCCCACACTCATTTACCATACTGCCTTGTCCTCTCCTTCTCACTCTTTTTCTCCCCAGTATCAAATCGCTCAGAATGGCACATCTCCTCCCTTCTCTCTTTCTACCTCCATCCAACGTAACTTGTTGGAATAAGCACCATCTGGCATTGCAAGAATAACTCATTGAATACAAACATCGCGATGTACCTCTTGTTCCAGAGATCTAAAGTCTCGACCATACCAAGCAATAAAGCAAACAACTAAACAACCATGCAACAAAACAATCAAACAATCTAGACATTCCCTCTGCAAGCATAAGCCTCCATCAACACATACAATGCCAAATCCCATTGTAGCGTTGCTTGCATCGATCTGCAGCGAAAACTCGATAAGCCTCAACATCGATGCAATCGGCCCATTTCGAAAGATTTCCGAAAGTACCTTTAGGATCAAATCTTTCGAAATGACTAAAGGATCGAAGATCGAACCAAGCCTACAAATGTAAAGGAGATGATCAAGACAGTTACATAAAACTCATAAGTAGGTTATAATCTTGAATGTATAGAGTATTGGCATCTTCATGTGATATTGAATGGATCTTTAACATTTAGATACTTCAGTTTGATTCAAGTTTCTTGCAGGGAGGAAGATTTGGGACTATTGATAGATCTTTACAGCAGGTTAACTTATTTGATTAAGTTTTGATATCAATTTGAATTTGGTCCAGTTGGTTGGTTCTTTTTTGGTTTTATCTGGTCTTTGCTATTTAGGTATTCAAAAGATCATAGAATCTAAAAAAATATTATAGCAATAATCTTTTTTTTAGTTGTTATTAGTATTTGCTGAATCAAAGTTATTCTTATTTTGCATATTGCTAAGCGTATTATTTCGCCTGTATTGCAGTTCTGTGTTTTTGGTTTGAACCTTTGTTTTCGTTTGAACTTGATTGATTTTATTTCTATGAGTTAGTGATGGTGATACAGACTGATTTCAGCAGTACTTTTACCCCTGAGTATTCAACTGAGTTGCAAGAAAGGGTTCAAGATATTTACCAAAATGATATTAAACCACTGCTACCGCAGTTGAGATTATCTAAACTGATAGATTTGCTGGAGCATACGGCATATCTACTGGAGGCCTTTCATCATTTCTTACCATCTGGAAGGTATGATGATGCTTTATCTGCATATATTGTGGGTTGCTATTATTTGTATTTGATTATACCACAATCTACACAGTTTCAAACGAAAAATAAATCTTATAGTATGTACAATGATTGGAAGATTTTATATCAAAACGAGGCCAATATGACTAATGTTTGTTCGATGGTGAGAAATGAGGTGGATTCAATCTTGGATAAATCGTATCAAGAACCAGAACCTACAAAAAGAGTTATCCCAAGAGGCAGAGCGTTTTCTGTTAAAGATGATACTCCAAAGGATTATAATACAATAGAGTTCCCAATTCGGGAGAGGAAATCATCAACCACACAACGTCCATTATCTATGGCTAAACCTTACGATTCATTACCAATGGAATTAGATGATTCCACTCCATTATGGACAGCCCCATCTTTAAATCCAAATGACCAATTGAAATTAGCTTTGGAACAACCAGAGTTAACTCTGGATGAACAACTAAGTGACAAAACACAGCACAATTTGATTGATGACAAATATAATAATTTTACTATTCCACTACCACATCAGATTCCTCTTCCAGTGAAGGTAACAGACTTTAATCATGATAAAAAAATTCAAAAAATATACCCAGTTGATAGATCCGAAACTCATAGGAAGGATAGTTATCATTCTGTATACATGGATAATGATAACTCTGCAGGATATGTTCGGAAAAACGATGAAGCTAATAATTACATTCAAACATTGGAAAGATTACAAAAGCAAAATGTAATTACATGTCCAGAATTATTTTCGATATTATCCGATCCTACAACGAAGGATGATATTCTTTTAATATACTTAGGATTGCCTGAACGTACTAAATCAAATTACATTGTCGCAAAGAATACAATAAATATAGATCCAAATGTATTATGGGATTTTGAAAATAATTGCCCAATTTCAGAAGATACAAAATTGGAAAAGATACTAAACGATCAGTTGTTCAATATTAGAAAATCGTTTGCATATGTTGTTTATTATACAGATTTAAAGACTTATATGAAGATCAATTTTGATTATAATTTTACTTTGTTTTATTTACTTACATCTTCAAGAACATCAGTTCTGAAGACTTTCCCAACAAGCTTACTAGGTGGTTTAGAAAAATGGAAGAAAGTTATAAGAACATATTACCATGAAAATGGGATTAATGCTTTAAATTACCTTCATAAATTTCATGTCCATAACATAGATCAAAAAGAAGGTGACAGATCAAATATTGGGGTTGAACATTATTTCTGGAATGCTCCTGAAATCCCAATGAGAATTAGACAAAGGCCACCTCCTCCAATCCCTTCCACAATTATTCATCCGCCATTACCACCAAAGATTGGATTGATAGACTCTACACTTGAAGGACCAAATCAAAATGATACAATTCTTGCATCTTCGAAGGTCGATTATTCTTCAAGCAATAACTTCATAAGAACAGAAAATTACCAAGTGAACTTGCTTCCAAATGGACCAACCAAA
>NW_001834542.1:0-20275 GCF_000150035.1 Vanderwaltozyma polyspora DSM 70294
ACTCTTAAAAAACCAAACTTCTCCGGTTGTGCATCACTTCACACTTATATTTTTCTGGAAGAAAAGTTTCCAGAATTTTCATTTTAGGTATTGTGGATTACATCGGGAAAGAAAGGGTAGAAATGAATTTTCTTGAAATGGTTTTAAGGATGCCAGCCCAACTCCGTCAGGATTTTGGGTTACCTCCGTTTATTTTAATTTTCCAGGTAAGCAGGAAATGTTACCGATTCTTTTTTTTCATTAAAAAAGTTTTGATTTCCATCCCCCCTCTTTAAAATTAGTTTTCAGCAATTTCAACATCAATTTCATCTTCGTTGAATCTCCAGAAGATCAAGTTGGGCCGATAGTATTTCAATAGAAAATTCCCAGTTATGCTCAGCCACCTCATCCTTCGCAAAGTTATTTACTACAAGGTCGTCTAGTGAGTTTACATTACGTGATACAGAAGGTATGGTGTCAAATAATGGCAATCTAAATATAGGGCAAAATATAAAATCTAAATCCATTGGAGGTTCAAGAAAAAGTAGTGCACCATCAACTTTNACGAGATCTTCAAGTAACAATCATGTTGAACAGAATGTTGACAGTTCTTCTGCTGATATTAACGTTGATAGTATAGATACAATGAATACACAGTTTGATTTGACAAGTGAACTTACAAATAATAATTCACATACATTACTGAAGAAATATATGGAAATTAATCAAAATAATGGAACATCTGCCAATAATGGAAGTGCAAGTGGTGATATTAGTACAGAAATTCAAAATAACTCCTCCGAATCAATAGGTCAAAGTAATTTGGAAAGATTTTACAGTAATTTTAATAATATAAATTCTCCGAAGGATGTTAAATTTTTAATTCAATTACTCCAAAATAGATTACTACTAGATGAAAATATTGATTTCAATAGAATTATGAAGCAATTGAGAATATTAATGATTAGAAATCCAAAGGATTTCAAACCATTGTTGTCAATTTCAAGATTTTATCACTCAATTCCACTTAATTATACAATTGATTTATATGCCATTAATAGCATTGAAATTAGTGACATATTAAGCAAATTTGATCCTAATGAATTGATTGAAACCATATCAAATTTAATGAACAATTTGATTTCAAATGGAACTGACGAAATTGAAGATATTCCAGAAGGTTCAATCTATTATATGAAATACAGGCAAGTGATTTTTAATTACTCTATCCATTTGCTATTTGAAATTTTCAAGAATTCTGCCACAATTAAGGTGGATAAACAAATCACTAAGAATTCCATTCAAAAATTAACCGAAATTTGTGGTAGAGATTTTGACGAAACCTTATATTTTGAAACTTTATTTCAGATTTATGTCCATAACAAAGAAATGTTCCTTTCTGTTCTAAGAAACCTGTCAATAGTTTCGACAAAACTGAAGATTTTTCATGAAATTGAAAGCAGAGATAGAAGTTTAAACATTGAACAGATTCTAAATAATGACATCGACAGTGAAATTCACACAAAATCAGATTTCGATGAACATGAAAATAAATACCTAGAAATGACTATGGTGAACCCATTCAATCAAAAACGAGTAGCAAGTGATAGCAGTGTAGTTCATCACGATCCAAAATTAGAATTTGATGACCAACAAAATAACGAAGATATTGGAGCAAACACTATGAAATTAACGAATATGACAAAAATTGTCAGTGTCTATGAACAATTGCCTGCTTCAAAACTTCAAGCAAATGAAGATGAGGATATTCAATTGGATGACGAGGATGCTGATCAGCAAAGAGTCAATTTAAGTGATATCTTCCAAAATCAAGAGAAGGAAACAACAGTTAAGTTTAGCTTAGATCCTCCAAAGATAATTAATAATACTTCGAGAAGTTCGACGAATTCAGATTCTATGATGAATGTAGATGAAGAAGAGTTAAGGAACGATACTGAGATTGAATCTACCCATTCAGAAACTAATACATTAAATAAGGAATTTGGAAATATAAATATCAAACCAAAATCGGAAAATATACATAGGATAGAAGAATCACATCCCGCAGCTGACAATACAGTCCTTATTTTAGACAGCATATCCCCAGCATCTTTGACATTTTATTTGTTATCTAATATGTTTGTTCGTGAGCGTGGCTTATTTAATGTAAAATTTCATTCAATGAAGAGAGCAATAGTAAAAATTAAAGGTGGTTCATTTGCTATGAAACATTTCGATCGTTTATTAGAAGCTCTAATTTCTTTTCAAAGAGAACAAGAAATGATTGGGTGGCTATTAAATGAAAATGGTTTTTCTGATCTTATTAGCTTATGTAATATGTTGATACAGTCAGCAGTTGAATCTGAATTAATGCCTGAAGTGATTGTTTGCAAATCTTTATTACTCGCGGACTGTTTGTTTGTGTTGCATAAGAGTTTAGTTGAATTTCATTCTTTTTCTTTTGCCACTTCTCAACTTGATTTCTTATGGGAATCCTCACTCGTTTTAATCGGAAAAATTCCGGAATTCTCAAGTGAGCTTTATCTGTTATTAGAGGAATTTAGAGATATTCTAATTACGTCACATTATTTTACCTCGAACAATGTTACAAAAATATTAGGTGTCCTTGCAGTCAGTGAACAAAGTAAAGGTCCTGGGATTAAAGAAACATTCCTATTGAATACAATTTGCTCAGTACTAAGGTCTGGCTTATTTAAGCTGAAAAGAAATCAATATTCTGAAATAGCTCAAACCATGCTGTTCTTTATTCAAAGTGAGAAGACAGAGTGGAGAATGGCAAGTTCAATTGTGTCTGCATCTATCTATCATATGATGTTAACATCAAATTCCAATGAAGAAGAGATAAAAAATGTTTTCAACGGCTTTAATGAAATATCTATACAATTGATCCAAAAACTTACATCAATATAAGGTTAGAGTGCTCAAAATATCTCTTCCTTTGCATTAGGATTTGTATTATTATAATTTGTATTATTATAATTATTATTTCCTAAATTTTACGCGTTTCACCTACCCATCTTAAAATTAATATATTTTACGCGTAATAAAAAAAAAATCTCAACATCTTATTATACATTACATTTAATGATGTTATCATTTAAAATGTAGACATTGCATTATTCAAATACATAGTATATCAAAATATATAGCATTACTATTTGCATTTATAGATTATAAACTCTATTCTACTAAATTTTGATATACATTTAGAGTTAACAGTCCAGGAGTCTGATTATTAACAACTTATCCTGTTAGGTAAATATATCAAGATGGGCCACACTAAAGAACTTATTGATCAATTCGGTCCTGAAGTAGATGATTCTTCAATTTTAGAGACGATGGAATCATTGTTGAGAATACATGCTCTATCGGTTGAAGACTTATTTATCAAGTGGGAACAGTTTTCTGTTCACAGGAATGAAACTCATACAAAATTAAATCAAAAAAATTTGGAATCATATAAGGACTTTCTCCAGCAACAAGTAGAAAAAAGAGCCCAGCAGATTGCATCATCAAGTAATGTACATTCGTCTGGTGTAAAACCAAAGATTGTAAAGCCAATTGGTTCTAGCCCTTCCTTATTCGGTTTTAATATACCAAAAACACCTACATTGAAGAAACGTAAATTAAATGTCAAAGATAGCAATGGTGGATCCGTCAGTAACACTTCGTCAAAACTTGAATTTAGTGCAGGTCCAGCAAATACAATAGATATCCGCGATGAAGGCTCTCAGACGACTACACCTAATATCATGAACTCAAGTATTCTAGAATTAGGTTCAGATGTCATAGCAACAACACCAGCACCATTGAAAAGTAGTCATGAATCAGGTAAGATTTTGGACTCTTTAAATCCAGAAAATATGGAAGTAGCAGAAGGCTTAGATTTTGAAAGTGAAGATAAAGTGAGGATATCGCCATATTTTGATGCTCAAAAGTTCAAATTTAGGACTATGAGACAAAATTTGCAAGACGCCGCTGATGTTCTTGATTATCAAATAGAAATGTTCAAAACAATCATTCAAAAACATTATGAATTAACAAATAGCGATTTTGGTGATCCAACTATTCAATCTCAGTCAGAAATATACACCGTTGGTAGAATTGTCCCTGATTCTCCAACTGCAGAGGGATTCTTGAATACTGAATCACTAGCCTTGGAGACATCAAGATCAGGCGGTATTGGTAGAAGAGTTAGATTGGATTTAACAAAAGTAGCAGAACTGACACTATTCTGTGGACAACTTGTAGCATTTAAAGGAAAAAACGCCAATGGTGATTATTTTATGGTGGAAGAAATTATATCACTTCCATATCCAGATTCACCTGTTTCTACTTCAGATGATATCCAAGAATCGCAATTGTTATTAGATAACAAATCCATGAAAGTAGTTATAACCAGTGGACCATATTTTCCTGACAACAGTTTTGATTTAGAATACTTGGTCTCTTTTGTAGAAAAGATCAATAACGAAATTAAGCCACATATTTTAATTATGTTTGGACCGTTTGTTGATGTCACAAATCCTCTAGTAGCCAAAGGTGCTATTCCAAACTTTCCAAATTTAAAATCTCAACCAAAAACTCTAGATGAAATATTTACAAAAGTTTTTGTTCCTCTATTGAAAAACATAAACTCTAAAATCCAAATAATCCTAATTCCTTCAACTCGTGATTCTGTTTCAAAACATGCAGCATATCCACAAGATAGTTTGGATAGGAAATTACTACAATTGCCTAAAAACTTCAAATGTTTTACTAACCCTTCTACTTTTCAACTAAATGAAGTATTCTTTGGATGTTCCAATGTTGATTTATTTAAAGACATGAAAGAGATAACAAAAGGTGGTAATACCTCGATGAGAAATAGGTTTGATAGAGTTTCTGAACATATGTTACAACAAAGAAGATATTATCCTGTTCTTCCTGGTGGTATTAAGAAACAACCAATTACTGAAAATGGCAAGAAAAGGTACGTACATATTTCAGGAGCAGATCTAGATGTTCCTTATCTAGGTTTAACTGAATTTATCGGCGGATTTGCTCCTGACGTTATAATTGTCCCGAGTGAACTTCAATATTTTGCTAGAGTTATCCAAAATGTCGTTGTGATTAATCCTGGAAGATTTGTCAGACCAAATGGTGGAAGAGGTACTTTCATCCAAATGACAATAGAAAGTCCTAACTTAGAAAATGGGAAATTGACTAAGATGGGTGATCAAGAAGAGATATATTTGCATAACATTTGGAAAAGAGTTAGAGTAGATATTGTTACGAACTAGACAACTTTATAGAAAAATGAAGGAGCATTCTTGCCTAATTAATTTATCATTAATATTTTATTCGATTATATATTATCGTTCCGTAAAATTTAGTACACATAATTTTTTGTTATATATCAAATGGGGTTACTTGTTTACAATTTCTTTGTCAGTTTTCTTAAGAAGCCCTTCGATTTTTTAGAATCACTTTTCGATGAATTCAAAGATGCTTCTTTACTTGTCGAATGACGAAGATGTTTTTCTGGCTTAGAAATAACAGTTGATTTTCTCTTATGTGAACTGGAGTGTCTCTCCTTCGTAGCAGAAGTACCATTGCTCTTTGGTGTCCTATTTTCATGTGAATGAGTATTCACTTGAGAATGTCTTCTTGAGTCATTACGTGATACTTTTGAAGGTGTTACAGGTTCACGGTGTGAATCGTCCGCTGCTAATGCTGCGGCTGCAGCTGCGGCTGCAAGAGGTTTGGCAACTTCTGGTTGTTGGACACTAGGTTCAGCTATATTTGAAGCATTTACAACTTCTCGTAGACCTGATGGTGCAGTAACCAGTGAAGACTTGTGTTCTGATGGTAGAATTGGGTTGATGTTTTCTTTATTATTTAATGTAGACCCATTACCAGCGATTGCTGACCATGATGTTTTTAATAAATTTCCATTTTCATCATATCTTTGAAAGTAATTCTTTGAAGTTGGAATAGGTTCCGGCACTGTTGCACCTGCAACGTTAGATCCTTCTTGAGATACTTTAAGGACATCTGGTATACTTGCGGTCGTACTAGGAGTTGTGTGTGTTCCACTTTTCTTACCGGTATGAAGAGATTCGATCGACTCTGGTAATGTATTGATAACCGGACCTGCTCTGAAGTGTTTTGAATCGGGAAGAGATTTTTCAGTTACAGTATTTGATCTTACGCTAGAGTTGGACGTACTAATTTCGGCGCCAGTTGTGACACTTTTTGGAAAATTAATAGTGTTATCGACAGTTCTAGACTTTAAAGATTCATTATCCTTAATCTTGTTCATAGCATTTTTTGTATCTTCACCAGCATTTGACAAATCTAGTTCTTGCTTTGGAATTTTTGCTTTACTGTTTGGTATATATCCAGTTTGGCCATTGTATCTTTCTGCTTTGAAAATTTTAACGAAGATGTAGTAAAAGAATATTGAAATGTGTTCGAAAATGATAGCAGCCAATAAAATGGAGAGGTATGAGTGTTCCATTGGGTTTTCTTTGTACCAATAATCACTATATCTAGAGTATAATTTGTAGCCAACGCCTGGTAAGTTACAGTATCTGTACATATATGTTAAAGTCATACAAATAATTGAACCAAATATCGAATTAATTGGAAGTACGATATCCCATAGACAAGGTTCTTCGTTCAATAAATCGTTTTGAGTCTCGTCTGAGGAATTTCTATACTCGAAGATAACATTTGAGGAAGGTCTGCATTTAATGAAAGCTCTCCATAAGTCTGCTCTGTAAATGATGGAATTGATTATGAACAAAACAGCTGGAGCCAATGGCCAAATAGTTGAAAACATGGAAACATAGCCAAATTGGACAATAACCTTTTTGAAATTCTCGTCAGCATTGAATTCGCCCCATTGTGAAGCTTGGTATAGTCTGACTTGATTCCACAAGTTAAAATCTTCAGTGTATGAAGATTCTACTGAGTTGATAATTTTCTTCTCTTCTGAACGGGATAATTTGTTTTGTTTAGTCTTCTTTATCATAGGAATGACTTTTTTCATTATAATTGGTACTAAGTTTTCCATTGAGGTTAAAACCAATTGATTAGTGACAATGAAAAAATAGAATTGTTTTTGGTAACGAGAGATATTAACGATGAAGTCATCTTGAACCACAGGAATGAAGAACTTACTAGCCAATACGATGATAGTATCTTTCACTTCGTCATTGAACAAATAACCGAATGGTAGATATACGAACAAAGTTAAGAACAATGGCATGTAACTAGTGAAGAAAGTTAAACATAGATTTTTTTCCATTTTTGATCTTCTTGGATTTGGACCATTTTCCCAATTAACGAACGGATTAACAAAGAAATTGTTATAGACCATTGTTAGTACAGGTACGAATACTGAAATTAATATGGTTGGTAATAAGGTTAGAATTGGTTTTAAGCCACCTGAATATAATTGAGTGATGAAAATTTCCAAAGAGAAACAGAAAAATTGGAAAGAGACCAAAGCCAGAATGAATATGAAGCTAATTGGGATGAATGAAATTTTCTTCAATATAACAGATTTTGATAGTTTCATAGTGGCGGTATTATCATGTAGAGTCAAATGGTTTTGCAAATTGATTTTTTTTGAAATGTTTGATTTATCATGATATATCCAAGAAGCCACGAAATATAATGAAGAGAAAGAAAGGATAGCTGAGTAACCAAAGTTAAATTCCCATGGTGATGAGATGAAACGGAATAATAAACCTATCAATGATAAATTACGTAACCATTTAATGTATTTTTTAAAGAACATAAAATAATAAATTTGATTTTTATCATTGACCAAATTTGCTAAATGGTACAATTCGCTTTCATTTGGTATCAAATGTTTCGATTTTATTAATTTTTTAACAGAGAATTCCAATTGCTTGGTCTTTTTAAATTCAGAAATAGGTATAATTGAATCGATGAAAGAAACCTTTGTCAACAGATCATACAAAGCAATTTTTTGTTCTTGGAATTTCACTTTTGTGAAAATATAGACGTAGTCGTTATTACACCCGGGTCTTGAAACGACGTTTAAGTTAATAGTTGACAATTCAGCTAATATTTTCGATACATTATCTGAAGAGTATTCAGCGATGATTACAAAATTTGGATTTAATTGATCCAAAGTGCTATGCACGGCTGACGATGACATGACGAATTATGTTGATTATTTTATTTATATTTTTTTTCTAAAAATAGTGTAAAATCGATACAATCCTCTGGGAACTAATAAAACAAAACTAGATTAGAATGGATTGGACTAAAACTATAATGAGATTGTGAAACGACGAGTGGTAACTATTAAAAAAAAGTTTATAATCCACGGTTATTATAATTAAGAACTAAAATGAAAAATTGAGGGTAAAATTTTAATAACAAAAAAAAATGTAACCGAGATAATAGTAAAATTACAATTGATAGCTGATATATCTCTTATTTTGAGGAAGTAATTGATCAAAATAAAAGTGTGAAGTGTAAAGTGGAAAAAAAAACCTAAACTAAACTAAACTAAACTAAACAAAAACCAATCGAACCTGGAAAAGTCTTGTTATAATGTGTTTGTGCACCTGTTCTTGCACCAGCTTATTGCGCTATATCCTTTCAGTGTTAGTTTTTCAATTGTATTTCAGCAAGCCCTGCAAACCAAAACGAAGTTGAGCTCTTATATGTATATATTTATATTATATATAAGTCAGGTATTGCAGATAAAACAACCCAAAAAGAAGAAGAAGTGGATAGTAATGGAATTGTCGACGTGGTAGCAAATATACACAGATGTTTAAAATATACAAGAAACAATCAATCGATTGCGTTATATAAAAAGGACAAGCCTGTTTCGAAATTGTATCAATTACAGTACATTTTTTCGAAATTTTCGTCTTAATAGAGAGAGAGAGAGTGAGAATGGGAGTGAGAAAGTAAGAGTGTATGTGATTGTTGGTATAAAACTATGCGTGTAAGCCGAATTGAAGTGAAGTGAGTTTGGATATTGTCGAAATCCCAAAAAAATAAAAAATAAAAAAAATAAAAAATTAAAAAGTTGGCATTTTCCAGCATTCTTCTTTTTTTTCTTTTGTCCTAAAAATTTGAGTTTTTTGGATTTTTTGGTTCAGTTCGTCATAGTGCATTGTGTCATTGTGGACGGAATGGGATCGGGGGGGGGGAGGGAAAAACGGGGAACAAGGGGTGTAGTGAACAGGAAGGGCGGGAACGGCAGCTCGTCGGTGGGTTGATTGTTACCCTGCTTTGGGGAGTTGTGGTTTAGGAGAGGGTGATGCCAGAGGGAGAGAGGGTCAAGAACAGGGGTGACAGTAGCCAGCAGCTAAGATGGCTGGTGAGTTTGACTGGTTAAGGATATATATTTTTATTACGTTTTGTCTGTACTCATTATTCGTTATTCATTATTCATTATTCAATATGTAAACTGGATGTCGATGATGTATAGTATGATAAATTCTGCTCCCCTTTTGTGTTTCCTGCCTGCTACGTCTGTTTATCTATGCCTGTGAACAGCTCACCATCATCACGCTGCTGATGTCTTCTCAGTACCAGTACGGTAATCTTCTTGCATATGTATCATAATATACGAATAGTTTTCCACGATCATATGGACTATTGTCTCCACCGTAAATTACCCGGGCTAAGCGATGGCCACACAATGAATGAGGAGAGAGTTTACACTTAAGGGAAAAAACACTACTCCCCCCATTATGCTTAAAAGAGAGTAGCACCGAAAAAAAATGTTATGTCTAGTATTTGGTTGCGCCACATTACATCGGTTTGGAATACCATTCATGATACCCTTATAGGGTATCATGAGTAAGAATAATGAATAATGGACAGTAGCAACAATTTATATTAAAGTAGATGTATGTACATACTTTTTTTTGTCTTTAGTGGCATTCCGTGATCATGTGATGGTTTATCACTTTGGACGTATTCTCTTTTTCTTATATGCTTGATTTAATCATAATGCACCGCACCTAACATACAATCAATGATCTCTCAAAGCTATTTTAAAGAAATGTTATTACTATTACCAAAATTTCACACCTATACTCACTGCATCGATTAATTAATTAATTAATTAATTAATTAATATATTGAACAATCACAAGTCACAGCTTGTATGATTCGTGGAGGACAACGTTTAATTCGATTTCTCCCTACCTACCGCACTACCCAAATTAATAGAATTTCAACAATGACTAGAAAGGATGAATTAGTTACAAATTATGAATCAATTCTCGCTCAAATAAGAGATGCAGAGGCTAAATATGGTATTAATAATAAGGATCAAGTTATGCTATTGGCTGTATCAAAATTAAAGCCTGCGTCCGATGTACAATTATTATACGATCATGGTATAAGACATTTTGGGGAAAATTATGTTCAAGAACTAATTGAAAAATCAATTGCCTTGCCAAAAGATATTAACTGGCATTTCATCGGTGGCCTTCAATCTAATAAATGTAAAGATTTGGCAAAAATCCCAAATTTATACGCTGTAGAAACTGTGGATTCATTGAAAAAGGCAAATAAACTAAATGAAGCTCGTTCAAAATATAATCCTGATTCCCCACCGATAAATTGTTTCATTCAAATTAATACGTCTAATGAAGAACAAAAATCTGGTCTGTCTGATGAATCTGAAATTTTTGAGATCATAGAGTTCTTCTTTAATTCAAATACTAAAAATATTAATTTAATAGGTTTAATGACAATTGGTTCCTGGGAAACTTCACACAACAACGATCCAGATTATATTAACTTAGATTTCGAAAATTTAGTCAATTGGAAGTCAAAGATTGATTCAAAATATAATACAAATCTAAAATTATCAATGGGTATGTCTGCAGATTTTAAACAAGCTATTAAACAAGGTACCTCAGAAGTAAGAGTAGGAACTGACATCTTTGGTGTAAGACCTGCAAAACATTGATGTATTCATCAACTCCCAAATAAATAATGATCATATAAATACTTAAGTATATACATAGAATAGAACAGTATCTTAATCTCATCTCACTTGAATCATTTATTCATTTCCTACTGTGAAAAGCTTGGGCACGCGTTAAATTTTATAAAGCCTATTCAATTTTAAACCATCTGAAATTAAACACGATATCAAGTGATAACTTCAAATATAAGATGAATGAAGGTTTAATTGGAATAAAGGTTGATACAATCACAAGTTCAAATTGAATTAGTGGTGAATTAAAGGAACTCCAAAAATTATAGAGAGGCAAGAATGTCATTGTGGGTTGATAAATACCGTCCAAGAACCTTAGATAGTTTAACGCATAATGGTTCCTTAACAGAATTGTTAAAATCTTTATCTCATCAACCAAAGGACCTTCCACACTTGTTGTTATATGGTCCAAATGGTAGTGGTAAGAAGACTAGATGCATGGCTTTATTGGAATCTATTTTTGGTTCAGGTGTTTATAGATTGAAAATCGATGTTAGACAATTTGTTACAAGTTCGAATCGTAAATTAGAATTAAATGTTGTGAGTTCTCCTTATCATTTGGAAATTACTCCAAGTGATATGGGTAATAATGATAGAATTGTTATTCAGGAGTTATTAAAGGAGGTAGCTCAAATGGAACAAGTTGATTTCCAAGAATCAAAAGACGGTTTGGCGCATAGATATAAATGTGTAGTTATAAATGAAGCAGATTCTTTAACTAGAGATGCACAAGCTGCTTTAAGACGTACCATGGAGAAATATTCTAAAAACATCCGTCTAATAATGGTTTGCGATTCGATGTCTTCTATAATCCCTCCAATTAAATCTCGTTGCTTAATGATTCGTTGTTCAGCACCAACTGATGATGAAGTGGTTCAAAATTTAATGGAAGTGTCAAAGAAGGAAAACCTTCAAATCGAATCAAATGATATATTAAATAAGATAGCGATTGAATCAGATGGTAACTTAAGATTGGGATTACTAATGCTGGAATCAATGGCATTAACAAACGAACTTCAATTGAAATCATCCACTGCCATTATAAGACCAGATTGGTTGGTTGTAATTTTGAAATTGACGAATAAGATTCAAAGAGAGAGATCTGTTAGTTCCTTGATAGAATGCCGTGCTATCCTATACGATTTATTGGCACATTGTATACCTCCAAAGATAATTTTAGAGGAATTGACATTTTCATTGTTAAAAAATCCAGAAAATTCTGATTCAATTAAAACAAAGATAATTGATTGTTCTAGTACATTTGATGAAAGATTGGCATTAGGTAATAAAGCTATTTTCCATTTAGAAGGTTTTATCGCAAAAGTCATGTGTGCATTAGACAATAAATAGCACTTTTTTAAAATTACTAAATGACAGCATTAATATATAAATTAAACGATTAAATTATATAATTCACTTATTCTGTAGAAGAAACTAAACGTTTAAAAAGTATTTATTTTAATAGAGAATATGATTTATATCAATATTATTTACATGTGATATATGTATGTTACGTATAATTGTCGATGTGGCCTTTTTGATTTTTTTGTTAAAAATTTAACGACCTCTGTATAATTTATAAAGAGACTCCTTTGACTTTAATTCAGATACGTATTCTTTTGAAGGTTTCTTCTTTAGTTTTTCAAAATAATCAATTTTTTTCAATGCAGTTTCTTTATCTACTGTGGAATGTAAACCAACTCTAATATCAGAATCCCTGGTAACGAACTCGTAGACACCTGGTAATTTATCCCCAGCTTTTCTAAAGGCTTCTCTAGCAACCTTTTCATGCAAATTATCACCACTCATTTCAAAAATAATTTTACCAGTTGGTACACGGGCCATCCAATGATCAAAAGCACCTTTACCTTTACCCATTCTTGTTTCATTACCTTTAATACAAACGGCAATATTTGCACACATTCTTCTCCAAAGTTGACCATTATTCAAAGGTCTGACATATCTCATCAATGCATTATCAGCTTCTTTCAATTGTAAAGCAGTTAACCTTACACCTTCAGTCTTTAATCTAATACCATAGGTACCAAATTGTAGAGTTGAACCTTTAACAGAGCCACCAATACGGACGGGCACACGACCTTTATGTTTTTTTTGAACAATCTTAAATCTTGGGGCATATTCATGTGTAAAACGTCTAAACATAGAGTTTTGTAACCCATGAATTATTGAATTGGAATTGTTCAAACCAAAATAATTTGTTGGCTTCTTTAACAGTCCGCTGAACATTGTTAATATTTGATTGGAATTTCACCACTATAGTATAAGATACCGTTCAAACACCCTTTATATGATATAGATGGAACTCCTTCTCTGACCTTTCGATCCAATTAATAGCTGAATATCTTAAAGGAAGATCTCTTAACTCTATTGTAAGGTAAGGTTCTGCTTTATACTTTTTATTCAAAATTCTTTTTTCTTGTCTTTTTTTTTTATTTCTCGTCAAATTTCATGTTTCCCAATAAGAGTTGTGCAAAACGTGATTATCACGTGAATAAGTTCCTTTTGTATGTAGGACTAGTTAACTGACTTTCTTGTTGGTTAGTTAAAGGATGATAATAGATTATATAAGGCCAATGATGTTTCTATTTTGGTCTTTAGTTTGGGTAAGACACGTATAGCAGTGAAAACGTGGTTTTTAATTGTACAAAATTAATGCTACAGGTACCAGATTTTCTTGCATTATAGAGTGCTCCTAGCCAATAAAGAGATACATACGATAACTTAACGCACATGGTCATGTGATTCAATGCGTCAGCAATGTCTATATGTGACAACCATTTTATTTCTATATACAATCAATACATTATATACATTTAAGTAAACTAAATAAAGAAGTTGTATCCTTAACAATAAAATAAATTCTCTTGACCTCGCTAAATACAATATGGTTTAGTTTGAATTTTTATCAAAACAATTTCTTTGTCATTAAGATATCAAGATTATGCATGTTTTTACAATTAGAAGTGAAGTGATTTTTCAAAAGACACTTTTATTTTTATAAACCCTTTAATTAATTAAAATCATAAATGCTGAAGTTATATTTTTAATCTTTATGATTATTTATTGTTATGCCCTCAAGATGTATACAATATCTTCTTTAAGGAAAAAATAGAGAGATTTAATTGTAAATAAATACTTCTATCTTATGATCTGGATTCTGATCTGGAAAGAATAGAAAAATTAAAGATGGAAGGAACCCAAAAATTGAATTAAATACATAGTTCTTAGGGACTCTATAGTTTAAATGTAATTTATTAATATTTTTGACACACGTGACAATTATCATGTGTATCACGTGAATTATATATCTCGCAGAGATATCGTGCTAGAAACCAATTGAATCGAATGATTTTAAAGTGGATCGATTAGATCAAAATAATTATAAGAACATAGTTTCAATATAGGGAAGGACTTCCTTAACCCCCAACTATCTAGACTATATTGATAACAAAAGTTAAATTATTTTTCCTTTGGATTCCCTTTCGAGTGTTGCAATGGCCCTAATGATAACTCGTTCAAGGATTCTTCTAAAATGTACTGGGAAACTGCGTCTATTCTCTTCAAATGCTATTCCTAAATCAATTAATATCAATGAGGTAGATTATGAAACAAATGAACACTGGACTAATGTTACTCCATCAATTGTGTCTTTAACTGATCGTTCATTACACGTCCATGAATCACATCCTGTGAGCATCCTAAGAGAAATGATTGAGCAAAAACTAAATTCTACTGATAAGGCGTTTAACATTTATAATAATTTCAAACCTGTAGTATCTGTTTATGACAATTTTGATTCATTAGGATTCCCAGAAGACCATCCTGGTAGATCAAAATCCGATACGTATTATGTTAATGATAAACATTTATTGCGTACTCATACATCTGCTCATGAAATGAAATGTTTTAAAGATATTAAATCTGATCAATCGAGTTCAAATAGTGGGAGATCAGGGTTTCTAATATCAGCAGATGTATATAGAAGAGATGAAATTGATAGAACTCATTATCCTGCTTTCCATCAAATGGAAGGTGCTAGAATTTGGAAAAGAGAAAAAGCTTTAAATTCAAATAAAGAACCTCAGCATATTGTGCAATTGAGAAAAGACATCAAAAAATTAGGGGATCAGTTAGAAAAAGAGGAGACTAAACTAATTGTTGAGGATGATAAATCTTTAGAGGGTAATCCAAAACAAGATTATATGACTGAGCTAGAAGTGGAACTGTGCCAACAGCATTTGAAAAGATCTGTGGAATTGGTAGTTTCCGAGGTCTTTAATCAAAAGATAACTAGTATGAAAAACTCAAATGTGGCTGATATACCTAAAGAATTAAAAGTCCGTTGGATTAAAGCTTATTTCCCATGGACAGCTCCTTCTTGGGAAATAGAAGTGTGGTGGCAAGGTGATTGGTTAGAAGTATGTGGATGTGGTCTTGTTCGTGAACAAGTATTATTAAATTCTGGCTTTGAAAAGGATTCTACAATTGGTTGGGCTTTTGGATTAGGCTTAGATAGAATCGCTATGTTACTATTTGAAGTTCCAGATATTAGATTATTCTGGACAATGGATGAAAGATTCCATACCCAATTTATAAAAGGTAAAATAAACCCATTTGTTCCATATTCCAAATATCCTGGTACTTTAAGAGATGTATCATTTTGGTTAGCAAACGACGATAATGCAATTGAAGTTCATGAAAACGATGTTATGGAGATTGTAAGAAACGAAGGGGGAGATTTAGTGGAATCTGTCAAATTAATTGATGAATTTACCAGTTCAAAATCTGGCAAAAAATCCCTATGTTATAGAATCAATTATCAATCAATGGACAGAAATGTCACTAATGAAGAAATTAATGAAATTCAAGAAAAAGTTCGTGATGAGCTCGTCAATAAATATAATGTTGAACTAAGATAAGGTCACTAATACCAGATAAAGGTTTATGAAACCGTTATGAACGAAATGATGGCCACTTTGTTGAAGGAATTGATGTCATTAAGAAAGAAGTTCTTGTGAATGACACTCTTCATCATACTAACAATAATTGTCTTCATGTACGAGCTGATCATTACCAATCATAATCACCACGGACGAATATGCCGCCATGTAAATAGGTTAAATTAGATATTCAGTATAAAAAGGTTAATAGATTTAAAGATGAATATTACTAATAGGATACATTTAAATAATGATTATTATATTTTGTTTAGGAGTTTGTGATCATCAGTTAAGTGCTGCTTCAGGTGTGATTGGGGAATATATATTCTGATATTTGATATTCAGGTAAAAAATTCAGGTTGATTTGATTGTAAGAACTTTTAAATTCATTTCACTTATTGCACCCAAATTTTACTATTGAGAATGTCATCGAAAAAAATTGTTATTTTATATGGTTCTGAGACTGGAAATGCTTGTGATTACGCATATATATTATCTCAAAAGTTGAATAGACTACATTTTAAACATACTATTTGTCCTTTAGGCGATTTTATACCATCCGATGTGCTTGAATGTCGTTATATGTTCATAATTTGTTCAACTTCAGGACAAGGTGAACTTCCAGTGAATGCCCGCAAATCCTCATCTGCAACTGAACAGCAATCATTATGGTCATTTTTGAAACAAAAATCTTTGCCACATGATCTTTTGAATCATTTAAAGGTTTCATTTTTGGGTTTGGGTGACTCGTCGTACCCACATTTTAATTATGCTGTAAGGAAACTACACGAAAGGTTTGTAAACCAATTGGGAGCCATCGAGCTTTTCGATAGATTAGAAGCAGATGAAATATCTATGGCAGGAAGTAATAAAGGAACAGGTTCAGGTGTCGAAAGTGTATATTTCGAGTTTGAAAGAAGAATTCTTAAATTGTTGTCTGAAAAATTCCCTACCAGATTAGTTAATGGTGAACGAATAAAGAGAATTGCCATTGACGATGAAATATATATGGAACCAAGCAGTTATTTAATGCTAGATGATGAATTGGACATGGAAACATCTTCTACCAAACCAGTAAAGTTTAAGGGTGATTCTTCAGTTAAGTATGGAGAAGTTTCCAAAAATTTAAGGATTACTAATAATGAACATTTCCAAGATGTTAGACAATTTACGATTAAAATGAAAGACAATGAAAATTATAATCCTGGTGATACAATTGCACTATATCCCTGTAATACAGATGAGGATGTTGAGAAAATATTAAAGGTTCAGCCGGAGTGGCTAAAGGTTGCCGATAAACCATTAAAGTTTTCAAATGGTGTTCAAAATAATTTATTAGAAGGAGGTGTTATCGTACCTTTAACTCTCCGTAACCTATTGAATTACCAATGTGATATTATGAGTGTACCAAGAGTAAGTTTTTTTATGAAAGTATGGCCATTTGCTGTGGATAAAAGTAGATTAGAGAAAGGACAGGACCAACTAGATCAGCAAAGAGAAAAATTACACCAGTTTGCTGTCGATGAGGATATGCAAGATCTATTTGATTATTGTAATAGGCCTAGAAGATCTATTTTGGAAGTTGTAGAAGATTTCTTGTCATTAAATTTACCCTGGAAATATATTTTAGATTATATGCCAATAATCAAACCGAGACTTTTTTCTATTTCCAGTGGTGATTCTGATCCAAGCATTGATTTGACAATCGCAATTGTTAAATATAAAACAATTCTTCGAAAGATTAGAAAGGGTGTATGTACAAATTTTGTCGCTAATTTGAAAATAGGTGATGAATTACGCTACAAAATCCATAGAAACAATCTATTAGATAAAGTGAACTGCAAATCTCCATTTATTTTAATTAGCCCGGGTGTTGGTATAGCTCCAATGATGTCATTGATCAAATCAAATATTTCTGGGAATATTCATTTATTCTTTGGTAATCGTTTCAAAGATAGCGATTATCTTTATCAAGAAACCTTGGAGGAATGGGAAAAATCGGGAAAGATTAACTTATACACTGCATTCTCTAGAGATAGAGTGAATTCCCCTGATGTGAAATATGTTCAAGACGTTTTATGGAAGAAAGGGCAAGAGTTGACAGAAATAATTATCAATGAAAATGCCAACATATATTTATGTGGCTCTTCAGGTAAAATGCCAATTCAAGTTAGACTAACAATTGTTGAAATGCTTAAGAAATGGGGTAGCTTTGCTGACGATAAAGAAGCTGAAGCATACTTGAAAAAAATGGAAGCAGATCACAGGTACTTGCAAGAGACTTGGTAACCAAAACTTTGAATATATTATATTTGTAAAACTTAATGCATTGATAGTTAACATATTTTTTATCATTTAAAATATTTAATTATATTATTATACAGTGAATTATTATAGATGTCATTTTTATTGTTTAATTTTTATGATTTTTGTTTGTATGATGATTATTTCATATGGAAAACTATTATTCTTCATCGTTGAATTTTGGAGCCAAGAAGAATTGTAGGAAACCACTTGACAAGTCAAATTGGAATAAAGCAGGAGCTTCACTTGATAATCTAATGCCGACTTTGTTTGATAACGCAGAACCTTTTACGATATCTAATAAATATTTTGAACCAAAAGTTAGATCGACAGGTTGTTCCATTTCTAACTTAA
This sequence comes from Vanderwaltozyma polyspora DSM 70294, assembly GCF_000150035.1. NCBI lineage: Eukaryota > Fungi > Ascomycota > Saccharomycetes > Saccharomycetales > Saccharomycetaceae > Vanderwaltozyma > Vanderwaltozyma polyspora. The sequence goes on from NW_001834542.1 coordinate 18,616, forward strand.
TACTTTGATCTGGATCATCCATATTTACGTAAGGTTTTAGTATAACAGAACCGGAACCAATATCACCATCAGCTTGGAATTTAATTGTCTCCTTTGTGATGGTAAAAGTTAGGGAATCACTTAGTTGACTTAAATCACGAACATTCTTAGCGAATTCGGCAGAAGGCATCATTAGGGTTGATTCATAAGCTAATTCTTCAATCTTCAAGAAATCAGCATCAATATCCATTAATTTCAAAGAATATTCAGCGATTCTTTCTCTCTTGGTGTCTTCGAATAATAATAAAACGGAATCTGGAGTATCATCTGCGATTAAAGTCAAAGTATCGGTGTTGTTACCACAACGTAAGATTTTACTCAAAGAGTTCAAATCAATACCTAAAGTGATTGGGTGATCACATCTATAAGTTTGGAAAGATTCAGAACCAATCTCTAGAGAAACTAACAGGACACGAGAATCATCAACAGCTTGTGCAATGATACCATCATCTTTACATTGGAAATTAACCAATTGAACACAGTCTTTGAAACCGTCAATAATTCTTTTGAAAAAAGATGCTTCTTCAAACTTAGCTTCCAACATGTTTGTTAATGTAACTTATTATTAAATATAATTAGCAGTTATTCTCTGTATATCTTTAAAATGTCTGGCTTAGAGGAGAAAGTTGGCTAGTAATCCAAATGTAGGTTAGTTTTAAAATATGATATAAATCTGTAAAACACGTAAAGTAATAAGAATCTGGAAAGGAAAGGATGAATAAGAATGATGAACCATTAGAGTTTAAATACTCATGGAAAATTTCGTGTCTCAGATTTAATTTAATTGATGGGAAAAACACCAGAATATTTTCAATTAAAATGGATGTACTGTCATGCAAAGATTATAGGAAGTTTACGCGTATGCGACGCGTAAACTATTATAGCATCATTTGAAGATGTCATCTATGTATGTATGTCTCAAGAGAACGAGAATCTATATAAATCTTAAAGGGCAATCATATAAAGTTATGAAGTAAGAAGTGTAAGAAGTGTAAGAAGCTTAGTTGGTTTCTAGCAAAGGATAAGCAGTTGACGTTGTTATTTCGATATAGATATAAGTATATATATATATAGAGAAAGATAGATAGATCAACTATTATTTGTTAAAAAGGTAGAGGAAAAAAAAAGTTTACTTTCTTTACCTCTCTTTTCATTGNAATATAAAGGATAGTGATATACTAATATTCCTATTATAAAATTGAGAAGAGAAGAGAGAGACATTTACACCNNACACAACACACCCACACGTCCACGTAGATGTAAAAATGGAAAAAAAGTGTGAAGTGGGGTAGTTANTATACAATCGAGAACTGGGATACGATACTTTAANTTGCCCAATCTAAAGGTTAGTGAGGGGAGGGGACAAGGAGTTTATTAGCAGGGTGCGTTTACAATCCTTTCAATCGATCTTTTTACCCTCGCTTTGCCTCAAGGCTTACTTCGGAATAAGTTCATTTCCCTAAATTCCACTGCACAAACTCGGGTTTCCCTTAATCCTGTTTTAGAAAATGAACCACACCGTGGAATGGCCTCTCTCGGTTCTTTTTCTGGGCCTTAAAATAAAAAGCGGGGTGGTTTTGGGTTATACTTTTCTCGGNAAATTAGAGGNNNAANNGAGACA
>NW_001834543.1:0-20504 GCF_000150035.1 Vanderwaltozyma polyspora DSM 70294
AGGGAGAGGTAGAGGTAGAGAGATATAGGTCATCCATGCTGTCCTTTGGTCCCGGTTCCTTGTTCCGGTGCCCCGCTGAGTGCTTGTGTTCTTTTCCCTTCTCTGGCCCCTTCTTCTTCCCTCGGCTTCTCCGGATTCCGGTTATTAGCAGGGCAGTTGTGGCACATGGAAGAGAGTCAGAGAGTCAGAGAGTCAGAGAGTCAGACAGACACACATTTAGATACCAAACTGTCGGTGTCTTGGAAGGGAATGGAAGGGAACGGGCGCACATGTTCTGTCCCCGTACTAAACAGCGAGAGCAACACCCCTTAAGAATAAGTTACCGCCGTCCAGTGCATTCGCCGGACAACAGTTTGAGTTTGAGTTTGTTGGAGAGAGAGGGAACAAATAAAATAAAATAAAATAAAAAGGGGGGGACCGTCATCAGATAAGAAGACGCACTGTGGAGCAGGTCCCTTAATTAAACGAGGCATTAAAAAGCACACGCTCACGCGCTAGCGCACACACAACCAACCGTCTTTCTCTTTCTGGTCGGACGAAAATGAATAAACTCCGGTGGATGACTGGACTAAGTCCAACGGAACTACAACAGACACTCACACTCATTACTCCACATTTTAAACTTTTCTGAAATACAGAAAAAAAAACAGAGCAGACGAGACGGGTAGGGTTATAACACAATTTTTCTTACTTCTTTCTCGGATATCTTCCTATACGGTCATCTCATTCTTGCTGAACTCAATTTTTAACGGTTGGCCAAAAAACGGTTCTCCGTTGAGCGTGATTCGCGCTAAGTTGGCTTCGTCAGGTGTGCTCATTCTGATAAACGCCTGACCTCGCAACTGCCGACCGTCCAAACGGATATCGATCACTTCACCATACATCGAGAACAACAAGAACAAATTGCTTCGCAATTTGTCCATTCCAATTCCATCACTAAGATTATGGATATACAATGTACTTTTGGCTTCCATTACTGCAGCAGTGTAGTTTAGTTTAGTTTAGTTTAGTTTCGATCGATTGGCTATTGTCTATCTATAGCAGGTATGGTATGGTATGGTATGGTATGGTATGGTATTACACGCTCTGTTATATTTTCATATCCATTTATGCTTATATATATATATATGTATACGTATATGGATATGTGTTTGTCTGTTTCTTTGGGAAAATACCAGTTCCAGTTGCCACCAAGCCAAAAGAAATGAAGTAAATGTAAAATGTAAAAAGTAAAAAAAATAAAAAAAAAGAAGACAAATACAAAATATCCGAAATGGAGTGCTTGGTCACGTGACTAGGTTTCGATCCAAACCACAAGAGCCACGGGTCACCTACCGTTTCACACCAAGCGCCCTCTCTCTGGATTGTCTTATTGAAGTTAACCTCCATGAATTTTGATCCTTCGAATACCTATTATGCAATGGCACTATCTTCGCCCTCTTACGAGAATTACTATTAACATCCATCTCTTTATAAAAATGAGGCGCACTTTCAATCAACCATTTAGGTTCAATCGCAAGCACTTGTGACATATACTCTCGACTCGTCATTACCAAACTATGGTATATCACATATTCATACTCTCTTCCAAATAATGAACTCGACGGATGGATCTCAACGGAATTATTACCATGGATCGTCTTATACTCTTGTCCATCTCGTTTGGCGGCATTCAGGAAAAATCCATTAACAAGAGCCCTTCTGATACTATCGATATCACTGCAATTGTTACCACTCTTCCATAACTTCATCCCTTCCAGGATCCCTCTCAATTGCTTTCCAATATCCCTAGCCCGGAGTAAATGCTTGTAATGTAAGTAATTCATTTCGCAAAATTGTTCACTATATCTAGTTTGTTCCCATCTCTTATACACGTTAAGTAGTGTTAGATGGTCGCCATATGGATGGAAAAACTTCATTTTCTTCTGATCTGCCTCTTGTTGGTGTTCCTTGGGCCTGTAGAATACACTTTGAATAGAAATCATCGAGATGATAATAACAATCTCTTCAACACAATTGTTACTTACGGAACTCAACAAAGATCGTGATAACGACGGATCTGTTGGAAATTGAGACATATGCTGCCCTAATTCTGTCAGTTGTCCTTCATCACCCAATGCTCCTAGGTTATACAATTGCTCCATAGCTCCAATCATTAATGCACGAGGTGGTGCGTCCATGAACTCAAAATTGATAACATCTTCAATACCCATAGCTTTCAACATTAATATTGTATGTGATAGGTTCTGTCTTTGAATTTCAGGTACACTATTAGGAGACATCTCATTGTAAAAAGCAGATTCGGTGTATAATCTGTAACATTTACCGGGTCCTGTTCTACCAGCACGCCCTTTTCTCTGGTTGGCCTGGGCTTGCGATATAGGCTTTACTACCAACTGTTCCATACCGGTTTTAGGATTAAAAATATTAATCTTGGAAAACCCAGGATCAATGACATAGTAGATACCATCAATCGTAATAGACGTTTCAGCAATATTTGTCGCAAATACTACTTTTCTTTGACCTTCTTGTGTCGGTTCAAATATTTTGGATTGGATTTCACTTGGTAGAGCAGAATAAACGGGTAGAATTAGCAACTCCCCAATGGTATCCCCCAACTCCTTTACACGTGAATACAACATTTCACAACATGAATCGATTTCTTCTTGACCTGTAAGAAATACCAGAACATCACCTGGACCCTCATTAATATGTATCTCCATTACAGAGTCCAATGCTGCCTCAATGTAATCCATTTGAGGAGCTTGTGCATAAAATACTTCGACAGGGAACGTCTTACCAGGAATGTTTATTACTGGGCAATTACCAAAATATTCAGAAAATTTCGCAGAATCTAACGTTGCACTTGTCACTATAACTTTTAAGTCAGGACGCTGACTGGCAGCTTTCTTTAACAATGCAAATAACACATCAGTTGCTACCGTACGTTCATGTGCTTCATCCAACATGATTACGGAGTATTTGGACATTACGGGATCTGATAATGCCTCAATTTGTAATATACCATCGGTCATATATTTAATTCGAGTCTTTTGATTAGTTACGTCTTCAAATCTGATTGTATACCCAACTTCATTACCTATTTTACAACCGAACTCTTCTGCAACTCTATTTGCGACAGAAACAGCGGCAACACGACGTGGTTGAGTACACCCAATTATCCCAGTATCACCAAACCCTTCATCATATAGATATTGGGTTATTTGTGTAGTCTTACCTGAACCTGTTTCACCTACAATGACTAAAAATTGATTATTTTTCACAGCATCCATTAGTTGTGATTTCATTTTATACACTGGCAGCGACTGCCTTTGTGAACTTATAGGTAATACGGTTCTTTTACCATAGGAAATTCTTTCTCTCATACGATTCCTTTCCCATGCTGTTAATACCAACTGTTGTCTTAGTTCATCTATTTCACGAAATTTTTCTCTAGGATTCTTAGTAGGATCATCCATACTCAGTTTCTTCCTAATCTCTTTTTCTATTTCTTTCTTCTTCTTGAATTTAGTTTCACGGTGATCTTTGATTAAATTAGAACCATACATAGCAGCTCTATTCATAGAACCTTTAGGAATTTTCATAATTTTAGGCATTTCGAAACGTTTAGATTGGGATGAGAGTTCACCCTTTAAAAATGGAGCCTTGTCATCAGTGTTTAATTCAATGTCGATAAATTCCTCTTCTTCTTCGACCTCTTCAGCTTCATTTTTGCCAATCATGGTTTTACTTACACTTTCAGAGTTTTCTAAATTGTCCTCTAATAATTCTGGATAATCATTAATATCAGCAGCACCACTGGCAATCAATTGTTGGATTTCCCATCTCTCTGGTGATGTTAGCTTTCTCCTTTTAATCTTGGTATTTGGTATGTTGGTACTTCTTCCTCTATCATCATTTTTAAAAGTATCATCTTTCGATGTTGCTTTTATATTTAAGTCACGACCTGTTTTTTGATCTACTTCTTTCATGCTTAAAGATATTTTACCATTTCTTTGAACTTTAATTACTTTTATGTAAACAATCTGATTGACACTTATAATTTCATAAGGATCATTTATGTGATGTTGTGATAATTGAGATATATGGACTAATCCATCACAATTTATCTTTTTGGTCCCCAAAATTTGAACGAAACAACCAAATGATGTTATGCTTCTTACCTTACCTTTATAAATCTTATTTACAATTGGAGACTCGTCTAAAAATGGATTACTTGTAATACTTTCGGGAAATTCATCTTTTCTTTGAATATTCATATATTCAAATCTATCATTATGAACTTTATTTAACTTGGCCTTCTCACTACTTTCGAATTTTTTTTCTTCCTCTAATGCTTCTAATTTAATTTCATTTGTAGTATTGAGTAAGTTATAAATTTTAACTATAATTTCTCTAGTTAAACCAACATCCAATTCATTCATTTTCCTCTCAAAATCCGTTAAAGAAAAACAGCTTTGCAATATATTTAATACAAACTCTGTGACAACATTATCACTAATATTCAACTCTGAATCAAGCACTTTAGATATTTCTCTTTTAACATTACTATCAGAAGTTGATAACAACCTGTACAATTTCTTGATACTTTCATTTGACAACCCAATATCTAAATCGGTTATTCTATGTTGGAAATCATCGGCAGTATGGCACTTACTCCTAATATCCTTGACAAAGTTCAAAACCACAGGATCATCGATACCTATAATTTTTGATACTTCGATGTCTGTCTCATTTGGCATATTATATATAAACTCAAAGTTAATGCTTCTTTTATAGTAAAACCCCAAAAATAAAAAAGAATAACAACGATAGACACCTTATTTGCAAATAGTAACTTTGTAGTCAGTATAAACTATCCAACCTAACCTCAGATACTAACTGTATTCCGTTTATATTTCACCTCATCTCATCTCATCTCATCGTATTGCTGTGACTACAAATGTTCCCACTTTTTAAAATAATATTTCGATCTGATATTAGAAGAGGAAAATAGTATCCGTAACGTATGATTAAGAAGGGGAGGAAGAATAAAAGTATTATGAAAGGTGATGGAACTAAGAACAATAAAGGTTAATAAGATAGTTTATATTAATCATGAGCTGTCAGTATGATTCGTTATAATTTAATTAGTTATATAAAATCTAAATATTCTCTTTTTATACACTACCAATTCATTTATTCATTTGATTATCTGTTTTTCCTTTGATTCTAATTAGGTTCAATTGATATAAATTTTGGGAGTAGGTTTGAGAAAGTGCAATTTGTGAAGTACCCATTTAACGATAAGGAGGAAGATTATATTATATCTTTTTGTTTTCTTTTCTGATTTCTATGTTTTTGGATTTGAATTTGGTTTGATCTCTCTTCAATAATTTTCAACTTCTCTGATACCGTCTTTATCTACAACTTTCACTATTACACCTTTGAAATCTACAGGCATTCTTTTATCCAATTCTGCGATACATAATTTTAGTAACTTCAAACCTTCTTCAAGTGACATATCTGGTCTGTAATGATGATCTAATAATGAAAAGGTATAGAAACCCGAATAACCATGTGCAGCATAAGGTAATTCGACTTTTGTACCTAAATAGTCGATTTGATATAATTCAGGCTTTGCGTTTTTGGTATCATAACCACCGATTAACACATTTACTTGATAAGGCTTTCTTGACCTTAAAGATTTGGCCAATTCTTTTCTTACAAAACTAGAAACGGCATGGGGAGTCAATTCATAATTTTCTCTTATGGAATATAATTGGATATTAGCTTGAATGTATTCAGCAAATTGGACTGTATCACCAGCTTCACCTGTAAATGACATTAAAATGTGCTTTGATAATTCTCTACTTTTATCATCAGTATCCTTTAAAATAGAAATACCTCTAGTGACAGCTTTTGAAGTAGCCAAAATAACACTATCTCTAACCTTAATACCTAAAATAATATCCATATCTGTTTTTGTATAATTATTGTATTTATGTATATGAATAGCGTCCTAATTTAAACTATCTTGTAATTCAGTTTCTCACTAGAGATAGAGATGATCGATTCCCTTTTTAATTAGAATAAAATGAACCTAAAAAAAAAATTCAAAACGCTTGCTTCAGATACAATTAAATAAACCGTTTATAGAAGCCAACTCTGGTACAGAAATGTTTAGTATAGCTATGAATTGAGTCCATTAGGCCACTTACAATCATCAATTATTTCAAATATCTAATTAGTTTTATCCTTATATATATGTTTAAAGTTTGCCACCTTCAAACTTTCAAAGTTTCGAATTTTTGAAACTTTTTGGGAAATATAGATGGTATGTCATGTGCTTTATTTACCCTCGTTGTGTCATGTGATATACACGTGATGTGACACGAAACGCGTAAAGAATTAAATTATTAAAAAATTTAATTTGAACTTAATAGTATATAAAAAGAAGAGATCCATTTTATAAGATGATCTCACCGTCTTCAGTATTTATTGGGTATGTCAATCTCAGTTTGTTTATAAGTGGCCAAAGCTAGCAATCATTGGTAATTGTATCTCTGGTGTAGATATAGTTTTTATAACAAGAAATATGACCAACTCTACTACGAACAATGGTGTAGCAGGCGGTGGGATCAGTTCTGAAGATATGAGATATTATTATCAATTTCTCTTCCCATTCAAACCTATCTTCAATTGGTTGAATCATTCTCCAAAGCCAAGTATAGATATTATTAATAGAGAATTTGCGATGGCATTTAGATCTGGTGCTTATAAAAGATACAATTCCTTCTCGAATGTACAAGAATTTAAAGCTCAGATAGAGAGAGCCAATCCTGACAGATTTGAAATTGGTGCTATATATAATAAACCTCCAAAGGATAGGGATAGTATATTGAAGACTGAAATGAAACCCTTGGAAAAGGAATTGGTGTTCGATATTGATATGGATGATTATGATACTTACAGAACATGTTGTTCTGGTGCTCAGGTTTGTAATAAATGTTGGAAATTTATTACTTTAGCGATGAAAGTTATGGAGGTCACATTGAAGGAAGATTTTGGTTTCAATGATTTTATTTGGGTTTTTTCTGGTAGACGTGGTGCCCATTGTTGGATAAGTGATAAGAGAGCAAGAATAATGAATGATCTACAGAGGAAAAATGTTTTAGACTATGTTAACGTAGTAAGAGACCGTAATGCTGATAAAAGACTGTCTTTGAAAAGACCTTATCATCCACATTTATCGAGATCATTAGATATTTTAAAGCCGTACTTTGTTTCAATTATAATAGAAGAACAAAATCCATGGGAAAATGATAAACACGCTTTTGATACTCTATTAACAGCTCTTCATGATAAACAACTAATTGATGCCTTGAAAAAATACTGGACTGATAATCCAAATAGATCTAGTAGGCAAAAATGGAGTGATATTGACGAAATTGCTTCAACTTTAAAGATTTCAAGAAAACAAGAATTCGTAAATAGATTAAAAGAATGTAAGGAAGATTTAGTCCTTGCAACACTATATCCTAAATTAGATGTTGAAGTCACAAAGCAAACTATCCATTTGTTGAAATCTCCATTTTGTATTCATCCTTCTACCGGTAACGTTTGTGTGCCGATTGTTGACGGTTTTACACCAGATGCAGCTCCAAAATTGATTAAATTACAATCTGAAATGGAAAGTAATAACAATGATGTCGAGCAAACATCCTTACAGCCATTTATTGAGATATTTCAAAAATTTGTAAACCAAGTTATTAAAAATGAAATAGGTTCTGTAAAGAGAGAACGTGATGAAGATGGATATGATGATGATAAAACAAAACTGGAATTTTAAATATAAATAAATTGTTCGTCACTTCCATAATTTCAGTTAATAATCCATATATTTATGTAATAATATAAATCTAATGCATTCTTAAATAATATTTGAAAATTTTAACCAGTTTCAGGTTATTGTACATCCGACAATATTATCATTCCTAATACTTGTGGAAATTTTGGTTTCCTCATTATTGTTGAATTTTGACTTATCCATCGATATTTCTAATTTTTGTTGGCCTTGATCATGATACCATTTTAAAATTTGATGCTTAGGGTCAAAAGAAAACTTTCCAGAAGATGAGTGAATAGTCACATCTCTCAATGGGAAATGATAATGAGGCAAAAATATCTTTGATGGTTTCGAAGTAATTTTTTTATCACTACCAATGATCTTCAACACATATGTTTTATTATCAAAATTAAATTCTGCATCTACAAATTCACCATTGATTTTTAATGGATACGGTCTTAAAATTGCATCAATGGCTCGGAATCCATTATAATCAAATTTCAATTCTTTGGCATCTTGTAAACATTGATGAATATCACCTGTTCCAGGAGATATTGGTATCATTATGCACTCGTTAGTAAAGTGAGTTTGATGATATTCACTGGTTGCTTTTACACAACCTCTATGAAGATCGTCGTTTGACCAAATTGAGAAATCCTCATTATTCCAATTATCACCCCAGTCATGGGAATTTTGATGGCAGTAACACCATATACTGTATGATAGGTTGTTACCTTCTAATGCAAATTGTAGTGCATCCAAAGCAGCTGTCTGTGTCGTATAACATCCATCTTTGTAGGCTTTCCTGTTATCCATATCGAATGGCATTCCAATTTCTGTTAAAAATACGGGGACACTTGGACCAAGGAATTTCTTAGACTCATCTTTCATTTCTTTTAATTGTCTTCTTATTGATTTTCTTATATTTGATTCTCCAAATACAAGTGCTAGTATAGGGCTCATGTATTTGTGACGCATAATACCAAAAGTGTCAGCGTTGTATCTCCGGTTCCATGTTTTGAACATTAGCGACATGCCATCATAAAAGTGACACGCATAAACTGTTCTAGAATCTACAAGATCAGAATTGATAATTTTTGGAGGTTGCTTTAGAACAGGTGGTTGTAGAAAGAGTAGTAATTCCTTATTTCTTTTTCTCATCTCCGAATGGAATAGTCTATAATATTCAAGAAACTGATTGTTTATAAAATAAGTTTCATCCATTTCTATTGTATTATTGTTTTCCATGGTAGCATTTGAAAAATAATTCGGTTTCAGTAATATGGGCATTCCATTTGGTAAAATATCCCAAACTTTATGTATTCTCCATATACATCTTGATGGAACCCATTCAGCACCTCGTACCCAATTGAATTTCTTATCAATAAGAGTTCGATCTATTTGTGAAAGCCAAGCTTTGACACCTTTAGGGTCAATTTTTTTGGTACCCTTTTTCTGGGGTCCTAATAAAGTTAGATTATATACATCTACAATTGTTGCCATACCCTCTCCTAAAATCAAACTTTGAAACCCTGTTGGAGTGGAACCCATTTTGAAATATCTGTCCTTTGGTATGATATTTAGATTTTTTTCCCCAATGAACCCGGGATTAGGTTCGTTTATAGACTCAAACCCAATAATGCAGTTATTTGCCAATAATTCATCGCCTTTTAATGAAATTCTGTCATATAATTCCATAAATGCATCAACAAATTTTCCTTGTAAATAGTCTTGAATGTTCATTCCATTAATTATACACTTGGGTGCTAATGTTTTACCTGCAAAAAATAAGGTGAACATAGTTTGACAAGCTAGTTTTGTATAATTAGATGGCCATAACATTTTGGGGTATTTTTTATCGTTACGTTCTTTCCCATCTCTAGAATCAATATAATGATTATGCAATATTGCAGCTTCTGTTGATTTAAAATGTTTTGGATTCAATCCTGCACAATATAAAGTCCATAATGGAGCACCAGATCCTCCACAAAATCTTGACCAAACATCTTGATGGGGATCTATATAAACATAAATTCCACCTAAATTATTTATAATTTTCAAAAGATCAATAATATAATCCATATATTTATAATCATAGATGCCAGGACCCTCATGTTCAATAGCTTCCCAAGGAATTGGAAGTCTGATTGTATTGTAACCCAATGATTTGATCCTGTTTATATGGTCTTCGACGTTATTCAAGGGCAACGGATGGTTGATGAAACTTAATGGTTTGGTTGGATTGTAAAAAGATGTAGAAAACTCATTATTAATTGGTAAATGGGTGGCTTGAAATGGAGAAGATGGAATCTTTACTGAGGGGTCCAAATTAACACCTCTCAATTGTATGATATTTCCATGAGTGTCACAAAATTCTCCTGTTGAAGATATATATATTTTTTCTGGCATAATAATAACTATAATAATACCAATAAATTTTGAAATTCTCTATATAACTCAATATTTATTTAATTATTCCTTTAAATATTGTTATTATTTATACTGCTTGAATATGATTATTAAAATAGTAAAGTATTTTGTAAATATGTTGCGTATGCAGTTCTTATTTGAGAATCAAATGACACTAAAAGAAAAAGTCACATCTTTAGATTCAATACATCTGCAAAGTATAATGTCTTTTTTATTTAATTTTCTTAGATAAGATATAAGAAGAAAAAAGTGTATGAATAATATTATCAACAAAAATGAAAAGAGCTTCGAGAATGAGGATATAATAAAATTCATTGGATATTATAAAACTCAAAAAAATTAAACAAATAAAACTAGTTGGAGCGTAAAACTGATATTATAATATATAACAATACACAATGACAGCACAAAATGGTAACTTGTTACTTTAAAGATTCTTGATAGACTCGAACTTCATTTTTTGACATACTAATACTAATTTTAGTGGCACATAAAAGTAAAATGAAAACAAAAAAATAAACTCCGATACGGGGAGTCGAACCCCGGTCTCCACGGTGAAAGCGTGATGTGATAGCCGTTACACTATATCGGATAGTAATTTGTTGAATTTTTTAAAACCACTTTTGACCACTTTCGAAAGTTTATGTACTGATTCATATTTATATACATGTGATTCTCACATGATCTACTTTTCAAATCACTGTAAATTGCTATTATTTGCCCAAATTAAGAACGTCACATATTTCTTACATAAGAATACACTACTATGGAGAATAAACGACTTGTGTTATATTTTTTTCCATGTTTGATCTACTTTCAGTAATTGTAAAAATTACAACTCATCATTATCTTTAAATTCGTTTAACCAACAACGATTATTTCAATATATTATTTATTGTAATCATATTATTCATAGGCTTACTTTTTAAATGGATAGTATTCCAATGATATTATCATACCGATAGGAATTTAGAAGTCTTGATTTGCATCGATTCTTACATAAGCTCGATGAGAGTGTGCTAATCGATAGCAAAGCAGATCTAATGAAATAGAATTGTATATATTGAACTACTTTGAATAAGAATCACAACTTTGTAAGGTAGAATATTGAATCTAAACGATTCTACTACCGCCGTGGTTCATGAAACAACAGGAATATGGTGAAGCGAATCGCTCTGTGGTAATTTGCTTTACCATGGTATTATTGTGATAAACAAAAGGGAAATGGATTTATAATCATCGCAACTATTGACATAGGCGGGTTTTGGACGTTGGTCAGTAAACGAGAAGTATCATAATTTTTGTAGACGTTTGATGTTGGCATTTGTAACTATATCGTTTCTTATTCTGATTTCGAGAGTTAAGAATTAGCAATGGGTAATATTGCAAAGACGTAATCTCCAAGAAACATCTAAGTAATAAACTAGATTTGTATCAAGGGCATTGATTATTTATCTTTCCTAAATCGGGCTTGGAAGAAGATAAACAGGAATCTAGAGGTCCACTTACTGTAAATGTAGAATAATGCAATGGTTTGTCATTGCAATTAGTATGTACGATATATAAACATAATGTAGTATATAAAATTGAGGTGATATTATGTATGGATTTCTGCTTTAGTAAGGTGACTTAATCCGGCCATTGCCTTAAACGCAAGTATGACTGTGTCTATATGATGATATGATTGGAAAAGACGAAAATCAACATCGCACGTGACTATCCAATAATACATAATAATATATGCCCGTTCGAAAAGTGATTTCAACGTTTATTAGTTAAGCCGTAAGAGCAAAAGAACATAAAATGCGGTGATTTCGGTCGGTTACTAACTTAAAACTGAAATGGTTTTACCGTTTTTAACAGTCCCACCTTTAAAACTCTTACTATTCTTGCCTATCATGATGATGATATGATATGGTTGAACGAAGAGATGGAGAAGTAAGATCAACCATGTGATATCAACCATCAATATCACGAGCTCAGTAAAAACGCTCTAGAAAAAATGAAATAAAGGAAACCAGAACTGGGTCTGCGTCTGCGTCCATTCTCAGCCTTGTTCAGTTGCCGTCTTGAAGATACGCCAATTCTTTGTCAATTTCACTTTCTCACTTCCTTTCCTCCTCTTTAAAGAGGGAGACAAAGAGAAGCGATTCTTAAGCATCCCGTTCATCTCCTTGTACGGTGGAGATGCAGATGCAACACGAACACGAAAAGAATATAGGATGTTACGCTAAACAAGAGGCAGGAGAAACAAGAGAAAATAAAAAGGAACGCGTGTCTCCGTAGTAGTTGCGCATATAAATCGCGCAACAGCTGGCGGAGGTGCCAAGCAAACCCGCACAGGCTTCTTTATTTCTTTTTCCTTGCTTTTTTTCCCGCTGCTCTGTCATTATCACTGGCATAGTTCAATGTCGCGACGGCCCAAGCCGGGATGGACCCGTAGCCAGCCAAAAAAAGAAAAAAGGAAATATCCAGGTTTCGCAAGAATCTCTCTGTCTTCCTTCCACCTACTGTTTTCTTACCGCCAATGATAAACAAGTGTATATACTCAATTTACGAACATGTTTGTAAATTATCATATACAAAAATCCCTTTGCTCAATATAACCACTTTCAAGCCTGTCGACTACTTGGCAAAATGCCTTCACAATGTCCTCTTCATTATTAACTACAAATCACAACTGCCCGATGTCAGGTTGTCTGTAACTGTCAGTTCACTCCAATTCAGTTCATCGCCTCACACTGTCTAATCAAATACAAGAAAATACAAGAAAATACAAGACAATACAATTCCAGAAAATAATATGCATGCATTCTTTAAAAACAAAAAAAGAAATTAGAAAAAGAAAAAAGCAATATAGTATCGATGTGCTGTGCCTCTCCCTTTGTGGGCCTCGTACACAGGGATATATATCCTAGTAACAGAAAATACTACAGGAGACCTTTCGAAATGCTTCACCGTAACGTATAATCTTATCATATATTATATAATACAATATATCTCTCTCTGTGTTTCTCCGATACTACCCACCAACTCTGCTTTTAAGTTTCATGCAAACATTAGTTAATTTACCCGTTCTATAATTATCCTCTCCTATCCCATCCCATCTTGCTCCCTCCAAGAACTTCTTCTCTATTTTTGGTAATTTTCAAAAAAAAAATCATTTCAAAAATCTGCAAAGCAAGGAAATCCAGAAAAGAAAGAAACGGAGGTAGTCTATTAGATGCACAGATATTCTCACTCTCTCTATCTATATAAATATCCTCGACTAGACTAGACTAGACTAGACTAAGCTATACTACACGAGACTCTCTGATAAACTCTGTCCAAAAATAAAAATAGTCTTTTTTCACCAACCTGTTAAATTAAGATAAATTCAGATACACATTTCTCTCTCTACCCACTTTTCACTGAAGAAATCGGTTCTTTTAACAGTAAATTTTGTTTCGACAATTTTTCATCACTTCTTCTCGAACTTGATTTTTTTATTTTTTCCTTTGATTCTTTCTCAGTACAAGATTTCTTTGATATTTTCGACATTTGATCGATTTTATCATGGCTTCTCTGTAAGCTAGCTAGCTAGCTATCTATTTCAATTTTTGGAAAAAAAAAAGTATCATCCATTGATTGATTTATCTCTCTCTCTCTATCTCTCTTTTTATTCATTAAAATCATAATACTTTACTTAAAAACTATATACACTCTAGTTTTTAATCTTTTTAATATCAAGATAGATATATTCAAATGACCAAACACCAAAGTGTATATATCCTATTAGAAGATTAATTACCATTACTTTTACTTTTACTTTTACATTCGCTTGGCTCTGCCCCTTAGTTAAAGAGAGATACTTTTATATCAATAGAACAAGTTCTGTTTCAAATTGATATTTGAATATACAAGATACTTTCACCTATTCTCATAGTTAGTTTTTATTGTTGCTATTGTTATTCAAATCAAAAAAAAACATATATACATATACACAATTATATCAGTATGATTCCTTTCGTTTCCTTACTCCTTCTAGTGATACCACATTTATCTTCGATAGTACTCGCTGCAGATGGTTACACATTATTGAATTGTTATGGTTCGTTACCATCAGGTTTCACCTTCAGTAATCAAAATGTATATCAATCATCCCAATATTGTTACGATCAATGTTCGAATTCAGGTTATAGTTATTTTGCATTATTTAATCATGGTTCATGTTATTGTGGTAATACTGATCCTTCATCTTTATCAACTTCAAGCTCTTGTGATGCTTATTGTAATGGTTATAAACAAGAGATGTGTGGGGGTACTAGTGCATACTCCATTTACAGAATCGGTAATGGAAATTCAAATAATAATGCTCAATCCTCGAGTTCTTCTACAAACAGTGGAAGAAACGCTGGTACTTCAAGTTCTACTTCCTCCTCGACATCAACGACTTCTAATAATTTGGTAGGTGTTGGTAACGTGGCTGGTAGTTCTTCATCTTCACCTTCTTCAGCCTCAACTTCACAGACAACAACTTTATTTCCAGCTTCCTCGTTGAGTGGTGATGGTAGTAGTGGTGATTCTGCTTCTACAGGAGATGAGACAACTGCTAATGAAAACACATCTGCGACCGATGGAAATAATGAAGTTACCTCTGTGATTTATTCAACTGCTTATCATACTGAAGGTGGCTCGACAATCTATATTACAAATACTATTACACAAGTAGAGAATACGTCTTCAGCAACAGCATCCTCAGGCTCGGATTCAGATCCAAACTCAGCTTCTACATCTGGTAATAACTCTAAGAAGACCAATGTTGGTGCAATTGTCGGTGGTGTCGTAGGTGGTGTAGGTGGTGCTATAGCAGTTACCGTTATAGTATTACTTATTATCAGAAACATTAACAAGAGACGTGAAGAAGAAAGAATGGAAAAGGAATATCAAGAAGCCATTAAACCGGTGGAGTATAGTAACAATAGTGTATTTTCCAAGAACACAGACGATCATAATAATAATAATAATAACAGTGATTTCTACTCATCTTCAGTATCGTCACATAGAAACCTCCAAGTAGATGGCGATGCGAACGCTAATACATCAGAGGATCCATTTGATGATTCAAGACGTATAAGTATAGGATCCGTATTTGAAACTGGGAAAGGTAATAAAGTATTAACGGTGGTAAACCCTGATGAAGAAGGATAATCATATTGCATTTATCCTTCACATATAACCAAAAAAACGTGATCATTATTACTTAAACAATCAATAATACAAGATTGTTTAATTACATAAAAAGAACTTTTTTTGCCCCAAAAATTTAATATTCGAATGATATAAACAAACCTATTGTTGACCATTTTCTAATAATGATACAATAAAAACCAATAAACTTTAAATTCTTCCTAAAGAAAAGAAATTTTAGAGAATGAAAGATGTCATCGATGGTTAATACTTATATGAACCATCACCCCTTTAACGATTTATTTACCTATTATCCCCAATTAACTTTATTATAATAATTTATACCCCCTCCCCTCCCCTCCCTTTCCATCAACCACACATTGCACGCATATCAAAGGTTTTATTAATTTAAACTGTATAAATAAAACACATACAAACATTAATAAACATTTTTATACTAGTATTAATTAGCAATTTATTTCAAAGTCCTGAAGGAAATGAAGATGAAAAATAAGAGTCCTAAATTTAAATTGGCAACAAGACTTTGTATCCATTCAGATTACTTTCAGTGCCAGACGTTATTTCAATTTCTTGCTTAACCATACCATTTCATTTTGTTTTTTTGTTCTTAATAAAAGTGAGCTATACTAAGAGGCTAAATGACAAATAAAAGAAAAATTGTTTAAACACAATTTTTGGTCTCCCCAACTACACTGCATTTGTAAACTTGAAGATAATAAACTTCAATGGAATCAAAAGACTGTCATTAAATAGTAATTTATCAGTCACTCTGTCAGTCTGTCACTCCAGAGTTCCGACCATTAAATATATCAGATTATACATATATATAGTCATTATTAACGAATACGTTAAATGCTGAAATTTAATTTCGAATCGAAGAGCAAAAAAAGAAAAAGGTTAAAAATGTCGAACAAATGAAAAATTGGAAACAAGGAGACTTTAAGAAAAAAATTATATAATTAATAAACCTTATTCGTTGCTAATTAAGTTTTTAAAATCGAGCTTTTAATTAACAATATATTTTAGCAATTGGATCAATCTCTATAAAAATAGGCATTCTACTTAAATTGGTTTTGTCTGAGATACAAGTTGTTGAGAACTCGGTCAGCCTCATTTCATAATATTAGAAGAAGATTACATTAAATTTTATTATTAATCCAAGGAATATAAAGAGAAGACTATGTCAGAATTTCATTCAGTTGCTAGTACTGCTGATTTATCAAAATATATGTATGGTGTTCCGAAGGAGGAGGAATCTATTTTAAAATATTTACTTGATGTTAGAGCTCAATTAGCAAAATTAAAGACTAATCGTTCTCAATTTCTAAATTCAAAAGAAGTTCAAAATTTGCATCAAGAAGTTTTAACAAAAGTTAGAGAGTTAGATGATATTAGAAAGAGACAAGCAGGTGAGGATGCTGTCTATAGTAAGACCATGATTCATAATGAGGCATTGCATAATAAGGTTGATTCTTTGTTAGACGATGTGTTTCAATTGTTGTCATTGTGCTTTCTTACAGTCGGTTTGAAAAATTCAGCACCTGCCACTTATTCTTCTTTATCTACTGTTCAGAAGTTATTGGAGCATTTAGACGAATCGAATATTTTCACTAACCATGACTTGAGACCTATTAAAGATAGGTTAGATGAAATTTCAACCATTGTTGAAAACAATTCTTATAGGAATTACGATTTCGACCTCACTAATCCAGCAGATGAGACTGAAGAGAAACGTAACAAAAATAAAATTGAAGAAGATTTATTGTTACGTGCAAAGCTAAAGCACTGTCTCGATGAGTATAATAAGATACATTCAAAGCTGGAGGAAATAAGTCCAGAATTATCAAGTATAATGGAAAAATTATATCATATTAGAAGATCTCTTCTTTCCCTAGCATCTCCTTCACGTAAAATTGATACTAGAGAAGATTTCTCTCAATTCAACAGTAGTAAAGAATCACAGGAAGCCTTGAGCTCTTTAGAACAAGAATTAGAAGAATTGGAGTCTCATCGTGATGAAAATGGTAACTTTAAATCATTGGAAACAGGAGAGGTTGTATTAAAAGGTCAAAATGTTTTGGCTGGTTTAGTTGATAACTGCCATGACTTAATTAATGATTTCAATAATTCTGGTAATGGGAGCGATTTGGTTGATCCAGAATTAGAACCAATATATGATGAATTGATAAATATTAAAACAAATTTAGCTAATTTAATGATCACAAGAAGATGGACTTTGAGAGACACTGATTTATTTCAATACCAAAAGAAATTACAAGCAATTGATAATAAAAGAGTGAATGGTAAATTCCCAACAAAATCCGGTGATACTAAAGGTCAAGCAATATTGTTATATTTGTTACGTAGATGTTATGCTATCATTTACAAATTGCTAGAAAGTTCAGTTCCTGTCTCTGAATCATTACAATCTATCCATAATCAATTATCTACAGCTCGTCGTTGTTTGTTATCTTTAAAGAGAATGGGTGGTGTGAATAGTGAAAGAGAATTATATCCTTATCAATTAAAACTAGCATCCTTGGACGAATTGAGAATAGATGGGAAATTTTTTGACGCTAATGGTGAAATTCCAGAGGGTCAAGGTACATTGAATGCTTTACTAGCAGAATGTTTTGATATTATGCACGAATTAGAAATCGAAGCTGAAGAACGTGCTGATAATGAAGAGGAAGAAGAATCGGAGAATCCACAGCCAATTGCAAGAACATTTGGAGATAATGGGGATTATGAAGTGGATTACGATAATTTTGAAGAAGAAGAATAAATAGGATATCTTCAAATATGACATTTACTATTAGTTATTGGAATTTTTTTAGGATTTGAATATATTTCACATATAGAAAAATAATATTGTCAGAAATTATGAGATGACGTAAAGTCATACTCATTAATTCAATATTAATAAGGGTGAAGAATTATATGAAACATCATTATTAATAAGGGATAAAGAAATGTTTCTAATACGAAAGCATTTACTTCTGACGTGTGAATAATATCTAAACATTGTATATAAAGACTGATAAGATCTTAATTGACACTTATCATATGTACTATATTCCCATGTGTATATTTTATACTTTAATACACCGGATCAATATCATCTAATTAAAAATGTCCTTGCAAACAACTAAACAATCAACTACTATTAATGATTCTGTAAAGAATCCACAACCCTCTGATTCTCTACATGGCTTCCCCGCCAGGACACCAGATGAGGATTTGATCCACGAATCTACTGGAAACAGTAACAGTGAATTAGTATTCAAGAAAATTAAAGAACTTGAAGATGAATTTACAAAATTGCTATTGTCACCTCGAAGCAAAGAAATTATCGAGAAGAGACAAGCTATTCAGGATGAAATCTCAGATCTGAGAACATCCATAAAAGTTCTCAATGAATTGTCAAACTTTGAGGATTTGGCTGAATCTAATAATTCAGTCACAATGAAACCATCCTCTAAAAACAATAAACAAATTGGTTTTAAGCTGGTAAATAATAATGGTGAAGAAGTATCATACAATGCGCATAATGATGCTTACCCATTTGATTGGAAGTTAAAGGGTATTAAAAATTACCCAAGATGGCTTGAAGAATTTAAGAAATTTCTTGAAGCACATAACTTCGATGATATAACATATTTGTCAAATGAGACAGTTATATCAACTGCTGAGGATCATGTTCTTATGAACATACTAAGAAGTAATATTCAAGATCCAAAATTGGCAATGTTTTTAGAAACAGCCAATTCAGCAATAATCTTATTGAATAAGATTGAAAAGAAATATCAAGAAACTTTCACAATGGAGTTTAGAGAAACCTTGTGGAAGGATATTGCATTAAACAAGAATTCTTCTGATCTGGACAAACAACTTTCAGATGCTTCTATACTAATCAAATTGGATAAACACTTTGGTACTATAAATAAGTATACAATATCTGATTTACGTCAATATACTGACAAGAAAATCCTTGATCTAATTCAATTAGAACATGGAAATCCTTATAATATTGATGCTTTGTCTGTTCTTGGACATATCGAAGAAACGATTAGTGATATGAAGAAGGAAGATATCTTAAGAGGCAGAAAAAACAATAAAGAAGGGAAACCTTCTACTACCTCAAAAACCTCTAATAATCTTAGGCAATTCAAAAACAATTCGAAACCTAAGACAACCACAACATCAGTTAAAACCAAAAAATAAGTATCTTGATGTAATATTAGATTCAGCATCGCCTGTAAATATTACTCATGATAAATCACTTATTATGGACTTTAAACATTCGAAGAATCCACCAAAACTATGTGGTATGGAAAATCATCCTATTACAATTAAGGGTGAAGGATTTCTTCAAATAAAGATTGATAACAGTAATAAAACTATAAAGACGAAAGTCTATTTTTGTCCGTACGAGAGTGCAACTGTATTATCGATCGCAACATTACAGGAAGACACTGGTTATGAGCTCGAAAGAGGTTATAAATTCCTGACTAACAACATTTTAAGAATTAAGGTCTCCAAAGTGGATAAAACCCTTTGGATCAATTCAAATAACCTTTTGGTGAAAAATGAAATTAAAAATAAAACAACCAGTAATAAAACAGTCCGAGTTGTAACAAACAAAACGAAGAAGAAAGTTTCCATTCAAGAAGCACATGCAAAATTCAATCATATTGATAAGAATGTAGTTAAGGCTACCATTGAATCAGGTATTTTTGCAGATGTAGACGGTCTAAAAGAAACTAGCACTGAAATTGCTCAATATCAATGCGAAGACTGTTTAAGAGGAAAATTGAAAAACCATAATCATTACACAGGTTCCATGAATGCTCACTATGTGAATGTTCTACCAGGTGCATCATGGAGTATTGACCTTCGTGGTCCAATTGTACGTTCTCACAAGAACGTTCCTCACTACCTATTAGTGATGGTTGATAATGTATCACGCTATATGATGATTAGTACACATTTGGATAAATCATCACAATCGATACCTCGACAAATCATCAAGAAC
>NW_001834544.1:0-20734 GCF_000150035.1 Vanderwaltozyma polyspora DSM 70294
CGGTAGGCGAGAGCCAAGGCTAGTAGGGCCAAGGAACCTTTCCGTATGGGGGGAGGGAAAACGAACCAGAGAAGGAAAGAGTATGGTACGGTATGGAATATGAGTTTCAAGTATTGTATTGTATTAACAGCAACACGTGCTAGAAGATGTAGTACAATTTTTGCTGCTTTTTGCTGTTTTTTGTTTCTTTATCTAGTTTTGTCTTATCTGTATATCTCCACGTGGGTTGGACTGTTAGAGAGTGATGTGTTATCTTATCTTGTATTGCTGTTTTCATTTTCATTTTCATTTTCATTTTTTTAGTTTGGTTTGGTTCAGTTCAGCGAGAGAGAAGAGAAGAGAAGAAAAGGGAGGGGGAGGGGGGCGAACCGCAGGTTGTGCTATGTTGTGGTGTGTGTCACAGGGTCAAGTTTTAGAAACAGCGACGCTTTCTGTTTTTTTGTAAAGTTTCGCCTGCCCGCTTGTCCGCTTGTTGGTTAGGCAGCGGTGAATTTCTCCGGTTCAGCTGAGCTGAGCTCAGCTCAGCTCAGTTCATCTCGTCCTGTCACTTCCACTTCGGATCGAACAGAACATACGATTCATTGCACCGACTGGCAGAATGCCCAACGTGCGTGCATAAGTGTCCCTCTTCCAATAGTCCAAGCAAGATTAATATCAATTCTGCCCAACTCAGCACAATTCCTGTTCTAATATTAAATTCTAATATTAAATTTAATATTGATTCCAGAGCACATGGCATGGCAGTTTCTCCTCTCTTGGCCTCTTCAATGAGGAAAAGGGAACAAAATAAACTTTAAATGTTCCAAAATATCTGTGAAAAGAAAAACGCGGATACACTGTGTGTTCAGTGCCTTGCACTACGGCTATACTGCTTCAATCCCGAAGTCACTTCAGTTCAGTTCACTTGAATCCAATCCAATCTAATCCCATTCCATTCCATTCGATTCAACTCGATTCGATTCGACTCATCTCAATCCAATTCAACGCACCTCGATTCGGTCCATTCCAATTGCACTCCCTCTGTCACGGCACGTATCTTCCTCATCCTCATCCTCATCCTCATCCAACTTCATCTTCATCTTCAATTCCAAATCCAAATCGAAATCCAAAGTATAAATAATCCATCCATATTTCATCAATTCCTAGTTTCTCAATTCTCTTTGTGTCATATTCCGATCTCATCCTCTCATCTGTTTGTGTCTCTCTGTTTTCTTCTCTTCTCTTTGTGGTCAACTCAATAAACCATACACAAAAGCATCCACCAATCCAATCTATCAGCTGCATTTCATTTCATTTCATTTCATTTAATTTTATTTTATTTTATTTTAAATAATAACACTTTGAACACACAAATCACAAATGCCTGAAGTCACTGAAGGTGGTAATGCCGCTTTCCACAACTATCTGAACGATTTCTCCCATATCGAAGACCCTCTAGAGAGAAGAAGATTGGCTCTACAAAAAATTGATGAAGCTAAATTCGGCTGGTATCACGTGAAAGCCATCCTGGTTGCAGGTGTAGGTTTCCTTACCGACGCTTACGATATCTTTGCAATCAATTTAGGTGTATCAATGATGTCCTATGTCTTTTGGGGTGGTCACATTCCTTCCTCTACTGAAACTTTACTAAAAGTATCCACTTCTGTAGGTACCGTCATCGGTCAAGTCGGGTTTGGTACTATGGCTGATATCGTCGGTCGTAAAAAAATTTACGGTTTAGAATTGATCATCGTCATCGTAACTACCATCTTACAATGTACCACAGGTCATTCCCCTGCTATCGAATTCCCTGCCATTTTGACTTTTTACCGTATCATCATGGGTATCGGTATCGGTGGTGATTATCCTCTATCTTCTATCATCACTTCAGAATTCGCTACTACCAAATGGAGAGGTGCCATCATGGGTGCTGTCTTCGCTTCTCAAGGTTGGGGTCAAATCACAGGTGGTATCGTCGCCATGATCTTGATTGCCGCTTACAAGTCTCAACTGATCGATGCAAACACTGCCGCAGAATGTGGCCCCGCTTGTATGAAGGCTTGTGATCAAATGTGGAGAATCTTGATCGGGTTCGGTGCCGTCCCAGGTATGATCGCTTTGTACTTCAGATTGACCATCCCAGAATCTCCTCGTTACGCCTTGGATGCAGAATTAAATAAAATCACTAATGCTCAAACCTCCGGCGGATCCTCATCCGCAAGCGAGTTCAACACTACTGCCGATGAAAAGGATCAAGGTTTCAACACTACTGTCAAGTCCCTAGATAACAAAGAACGCACCGAAATAAACCAAGTCAACGTCAACAACGGCAATGAAGAAGCTCACAACCAAGGCCCTCCAAAGGCCTCTTTCAAGGATTTCCGCCATCATTTCGGTCAATGGAAATATGGTAAGATTTTGTTGGCTACTGCTGGTTGTTGGTTCATGCTGGACGTGGCCTTCTATGGTATTTCTTTGAACAGTGCTGTCATCTTACAAACTATCGGTTTCGCCTCTTCAGATAACGTCTACCATAAATTGTACAACTCTGCCGCTGGTAACTTGATCTTAATCTGTGCTGGTTCTTTACCGGGTTACTGGTTTTCTGTTTTCACTATAGATACAATCGGTAGAAAACCAATTCAAGTTGGTGGGTTCGCCATCTTAACCGCTTTGTTCTGTATCATCGGTTTCGCTTACCATAAGGTCGGTTCTCACGGTTTGTTAGCATTATACGTCTTGGCTCAATTTTTCCAAAATTTCGGTCCAAACGTTACTACTTTCATTATTCCAGGTGAAATCTTCCCAACCAGATACAGATCCACAGCTCACGGTATCTCTGCTGCCTCAGGTAAGATCGGTGCCATCATCGCCCAAACCGCTTTGGGTACCTTGATCAACCACAACTGTGCCAGAGACGGTAAGGAAGAGAACTGTTGGTTGCCACACGTCATGGAAATCTTCGCATTGTTCATGTTGCTAGGTTTCCTATTGTCATTTTTATTGCCAGAAACAAAGAGAATGACTTTGGAAGAAATTTCTGAAAAATACCATGGCGAAGTCCCATTAGGAGGTCCATCTATCTCTACTCCTACTTACAACGATACCATTAGCTCAGCTTCTATCAATCACATGGTTTAGTTTAGTCATGTTTGATGATGCACTGAGACCAAGAAGAAAAAAGAACAAAAAAAGGAACAGTAACTGAATTCTTTCTTTTCTCTCTTTTTATTTCTCGTCACAACAATCCACCCCATTCACTTCGACATCTAAATTACACATAAGGGAAGATTGATAGATAGCTCCCTCCCCAAATTATTCGTGATAATATTTTACATACACATCTTTTGCATATACTTTTATTTATATATTAAAATAGATATACACACATACATATTATATATCTACATTAAATTACGTTAATATCATACTCATAATTAATTAATTAATTAGTTAACCAGTTGGTAGAATCAATCGCCCATCATCAACACAATCGATACCATATATGTATAGCTTTGTTCCAACCTCTGACGCTTTGGCATCTGGTTTCTTATTTCGATTCGTATTATCATCATCACACACGAAACACGATTTTATTTGAAATTGTTTCTGTGTGGTTACAGGAAATCAAAACAAAAGATCTCTGATATTAAAATGGGATCAAACTTATCGAATACCATTAATAAGAGTTAAGACATATCAGTTTTAGGATTAGAATTGGCATTGAGACTGGAGATAGGACAAGGAGACTATATTGGCAACTTACTAGAGGGTATCTGTTTTGTGTAGTGGAAGTTTACTGTTTTGAAATTTTTGATATTTTTGTTATATTTGAAATAGACAAGGATATAGAAGAATTATAGATATACTAGAGATCGAGAGAAATATCTGTCATTGGAGCTCTAAACTTGATAGATTAAGAAATTAGGATAACGTTTTGTACGTGTATTAAAAAGAATTAGAACAGTATGAGAGAGGTAATTAGTATTAACGTCGGTCAAGCTGGTTGTCAAATTGGTAATGCCTGCTGGGAATTGTACTCTTTGGAACATGGTATTAGACCAGATGGGTATCTACAAGAAGGTTTAACTAAACCAAAAGGTGGTGAAGAAGGGTTTTCTACTTTTTTCTACGAAACTGGTGCAGGTAAATACGTTCCTCGTGCTGTGTATGTTGATTTAGAACCAAATGTTATCGATGAAGTACGTACTGGTGCTTATAAAGATCTTTTCCATCCTGAACAATTGATCAATGGTAAAGAAGATGCTGCAAATAATTATGCTCGTGGTCATTATACCGTCGGTAGAGAACTGTTAGATGAAATCTTGGATAGAATTAGAAAAATCTCAGATCAATGTGATGGTTTGCAAGGTTTTTTGTTTACTCACTCTTTGGGTGGTGGTACCGGTTCTGGTTTAGGTTCTTTATTATTAGAACAATTATCTATTGATTATGGTAAAAAATCAAAATTGGAATTTGCTGTTTATCCAGCTCCACAAGTCTCTACCTCAGTTGTAGAACCATACAATACCGTTTTAACCACTCACACCACTTTGGAACATGCCGATTGTACTTTCATGGTGGATAATGAAGCTATCTATGATATGTGTAAGAAAAATTTGGATATCTCAAGACCAAGCTTTTCAAACTTGAATAATTTGATTGCCCAAGTCGTATCATCTGTCACTGCATCCTTAAGATTCGATGGTTCTTTGAATGTAGATTTAAATGAATTCCAAACTAATTTGGTTCCTTATCCAAGAATCCATTTCCCATTAGTCTCATACGCTCCAATATTATCAAAAAGCAAAGTTTCTCATGAATCAAATTCAGTCGCTGAAATAACAAATGCATGTTTTGAACCAACTAATCAAATGGTAAAGTGTGATCCAAGAACTGGTAAATATATGGCAAACTGTTTACTGTATAGAGGTGATGTTGTAACAAGAGATGTACAAACTGCGGTAGCTCAAGTTAAAAATAAGAAAACTGTTCAAATGGTCGACTGGTGTCCTACTGGTTTTAAAATTGGTATCTGTTATGAACCTCCTACAGCTACTCCAAACTCTCAATTATCTTCTGTGAATAGAGCTCTATGTATGCTATCAAATACAACTGCAATTGCAGATGCTTGGAAGAGAATTGATAGGAAGTTCGATCTAATGTATGCTAAACGTGCTTTTGTTCATTGGTACGTCGGTGAAGGTATGGAAGAAGGTGAATTTACTGAAGCCAGAGAAGATTTAGCTGCATTGGAAAGAGATTACATTGAAGTAGGCGCTGATTCCTACGCTGATGAAGAATTTTAGAATTTCGAATCTTATTATAAAAGGATAAATTGTTATAAATTCATTAATTCAAAAAAAAAGAGAATATTTTATAAAAATCAAAACAAAAAAAAAATTGAAATAATATTTAAACAAAAGAAAACCAAGATTTTTTTTAAAAGGATTAAAAAAACTTTTTCTACACTCTAATACCATCAATGTTATTCCATTTAAAGATGAAATGATGTCTTTCGTTCGATAAATTTGGCTCTATTATTTTATTAATTTTAATTTATTTTAAGAATATTACAAGACTACCACATGATAATTTGTACATTTATATACAGTTAGTGTTATACGTGTATATTCTAATATACCCCAGGGATTTATACTTAACTTCATTCAATTGTAAGAGTATACATAATAAAACATGCGAATTTATATAGAATATGAATCACTTGAATCCAAAAAAACTGTTTACTGAGGTATTCATTTTTATATTGGGCATTCTAACCCTCTTATTTCTTGTCTCGATTTTATTGTTCATTTGAATTCCTCTCTTGAGCATTGGTTTTTTCTTCTTTATATAACAGTAGGTTTCTTTAGCCTTTTGTATATAATAATCAGTTTTTTCGATATTGGCATTATATGATGTTCGAGACAAACCAGTTGACCCGATATTGATATCTATAATTATCTTTTCATCAGTGATGCCTAATAGATCAAGCTTGGAGGCTTTTTTGAATGCAGAAGAAGAGTTATAATCGATCTTTTTATGCATATAGTTCATAGAGAGCAATGGAATTTCATTTACGACATTGGGAGGTAAAGAGACCTCAAATATTACCAATGAAGGTAAGACAGAAAATAGTTCATGGAATAGTTTTGGAGAACTTAAATCTGGTAGACAAAGATACTTCAAATTTTTCCATCTATTTTCATTAACCAAAATAGAACGTCTCCAACCATAAACTACAGTTTCCAATGATGTACTAGCATGAGTAGTTAAGCTCAACGAATGTAGAGAATTTAAATTGACCAGATGTAATAGATTTTCTGCATTGCAATCTAAAGTCATACAAGTGACAAAATTCGAATCAACATTTGAATTCAAATATATTATTGATGGATCTAAATTTATAGATTCTAATTGAATAAATTGGAATCTATAGTTCATCGAATCATTTAATTTGAACCCATTTTTAATCATATATTTAACAAATGTAATAAATAACTGTAGTGAATCATTACGATCATCCATCAGTCTCCCCCAGATTTTTTTTATGTACAATCCATTAGGGATACAGTCAAGTATTTTGTCAATATAACCAGGTGAACAACTTTTAGATATCTCTAACGATATCATATGACAACATTTATCTGCTAATGAGATACCTATTGTATCGTTACAATAGCCATTGCCATTACCATTACAGATTGAATCATTTTTATAACCAATTTCGTACCACTCACGACGATAACCATCAGTTCCCATCAAATAT
This sequence comes from Vanderwaltozyma polyspora DSM 70294, assembly GCF_000150035.1. Taxonomy (NCBI): domain Eukaryota; kingdom Fungi; phylum Ascomycota; class Saccharomycetes; order Saccharomycetales; family Saccharomycetaceae; genus Vanderwaltozyma; species Vanderwaltozyma polyspora. The sequence goes on from NW_001834544.1 coordinate 6,749, forward strand.
GTACCAATTATACCAAAACAAATTCCAATATTAACAGTTATACCATCTGCAACAACTCAATTCCTATCAATTGACCTCTGATTGACCCATCTTAAACTATAATTTAATTACAAATCATTCATTAATCATCTCTTGCTTGTAGATGGCTTTCTCTTGTATGTTGAAAAATTATCCATATTTTTCAATATGGCCAGGTCAGGTTTAGTCTTGATTTAAAAGAGGTGAAAAATTATATTGAAAACCTCATTTGAATATAAAACGATGAATGATAGAGGTTTGTCAAAATATCTATTTTAACTAGTGCATTGATCGATTCACCAGACTTGTAACATCGATTCTTTGTTTGGTTGTTTGATCAAGATTGTCTAATTCTGTCTTTTTTTATTTTCGACTTTATTTGGTTGTCTGCTGCTAGTTATTGTTGCTGCTACTATTTAAGACAATAATACAAATTAGCTAGATATACATTGAACTATAAACGAAGTTTAAGAGTTATTTAAACGGATTAGTTTCAAATAGGATTCTTAGTTTTAGTGGATACAGTTTATTTTGGAAATTTTTGCTTACAATAATAATGAGCTTATCACTTACTGGACAAAAAAATTTTGTCTTTAAGAATTGGGCTGGGATATACTCATGTAAACCACAATTATACTTTCAACCTTATGATGTTGATGAAGTGGTTCAAATTGTCAATGATGCTCGATCTCAGAAAAAAACCGTTGTTACTGTAGGTTCAGGCCATTCTCCTAGTAATATGTGTATTACTGATGAATGGTTAATGAATTTAGATAATATAAACGAAGTATTGAAATTTGAAGAAAACATAGAACAACATTATGCAGACATCACTGTAGATGCTGGTATCAGAGTTTATCAAGTCAATGAATGGTTGGCTAAAAAGGGATATGCTATTCAAAACTTAGGTTCTATTTCTGAACAAAGTGTTGCGGGTATTATTTCTACAGGTACACACGGTTCTTCTCCATTCCATGGTTTAGTCTCTTCAAATTTTGTAAACTTGACAATAGTCAATGGTAAAGGTGAAATCTTATTTCTAGATTCTGAGAATAATCCAGAAATTTTTAAAGCTGCATTATTATCATTAGGTAAAATAGGTATTATAGTTAAAGCTACCATTCGTGTAGTGCCGGCTTTTAATATCAGATCAACTCAAGAAGTTTTGAACTTCGATACTTTATTGGAAAAATGGGATACCTTATGGACTTCCTGTGAATTTGTCAGAGTTTGGTGGTATCCTTATTGCAGAAAATGTATTTTATGGAGAGGTATTAAAACTGAAGAAGAAGTAACTCCAGCCAGAAAGTCATGGTGGGGTACTCGTCTAGGTAGATTTTTCTATGAATTCCTTCTATACGTTTCAGTAAGAATCTACCCAAGATTAACTCCTTTCATTGAAGAATTTGTATTCAACAGACAATACGGTAAAGTCGAGACTTTTGGTAATGGTGACAAAGCAATTTCTACCTCTGTAGAAGGTTTGAACATGGATTGTTTATTCTCTCAATTTGTTGATGAATGGGGTTGTCCGTTAGAAAACGGTCCTGAAATTTTACGTTCCTTAGATCATTCTATTTCTCAAGCTGCTTCCAATAATGAATTTTTTGTTCACGTCCCAATCGAGGTTCGTTGTTCCAACACTACCTTACCTAATGAGCCATTGGATTATTCATCAAGAACTGCAACAAGTCCAGGACCTGTATATGGTAACATAATCCGTCCATACTTGGATAACACACCATCTCAATGTAGATACGTCCCATTATCCGATGTAACTAACAGTCAATTGACTCTTTACATCAATGCTACCATCTACAGACCATTCCATTATAATACACCAATACAAAGATGGTTTACCTTATTTGAAGAGACCATGGATGCCGCTGGTGGTAAACCTCATTGGGCCAAGAATTTCCTAGGATCTACAAGATATTCTAACGGAATTGTCAAGGAAGAAGCTCAATATGATGATTTTGAAATGAGAGGTATGGCCAAGAGAGTACAAGAATGGTACGGTGACGATTTAATCGAATTCAGAAAAGTCAGAAGGGAACAGGACCCTGAAAACATTTTCCTATCAAATAAAGAATGGGCTTTGATCAACGGTATCGTTGATCAAAAGGAATTATAAGCATAAGTACAAGTTCAAAGCTCTCGTAGCCACTCCCTCCCCACGAATTCCACTCTGTCTGCAACATTTCATGAAATTAATTAATATTCCTCTATCTGAGAAGCTGTTCTCATCTCTTTCTCAACTATTTTTTTTATTATTATCTTTATGTTCAACAGAAACTGAATGTTACTATTTTTATAATTATTATTGTATATATACACACACTACTACCCAAGAATAAGATCATACATAATCAGTATAAAAACAAACTGCAACTACCAATTGTAACTTATTACCATTCCTTTATGTAATTTACATCTTTTTATATGTAATCAAATCAAAATTTTTATCATTTCTACGCCTGTTTCTTAAAGAACCTTCTAGATGATGAGCTGAAAAATATTGAAAAATTGGCGTATAACAGAGAGGGCATCGAAATTTTTCAAGAAGTTTATTTATAAGCTCTACTATATCAGTTAAATTGTCGTTTGGAATTTAATTATAGGTGATATTGGAAGGTAGATATATTGCTGGTTCAGGTGTCGTGGTTGTAATAGGATAGCTTATAAGTAGATCTCTAGTTGGGTTTTTGTTTTGTTCATTAATTGTAAAAATTGATTCAGTTGTGAGCTGCTAGATTATTATTTGCTGAGAAATTGAGCTATATATTAGAATAATACTGAATATACTGAGGTTACTGATATTTGAAAGATGAGTGAAAAGGAACAACTTGAAGGATTTAATATTTTAGATAACCCTATCCATGGTGTTTATATCCCAACTGCTTTGGTTATAGGTGGGTGTTCATTATTGACCTATATGTCTGGAGAAACAAGAATTTTATATTTTCTACCAATTGTTTTAACATTTTTATCCATAAGAGCTTATAATGCTTATTGCCGTAGAAGATCAGTTTGGCCAGATAGATGGACTGCTTTGGAATTGGAAGAACAAACTTTGATTTCTAAAAATGCTGCTATATATAGATTCAAGTTGAAAACTTCTTTTGAATCTTTAAATTTAAAGCCTGGTTCTTATTTAGCCATCAGAGTACCAATTGACGGTGAGGAAGTTGTTAGATATTATACTCCTATTTCTTCTAATTTCGAAACTGGTCATTTTGATATCATTGTAAAATCTTATTCTGATGGTAAAGTTTCTAAATATTTCGCTGGTTTGAAAACTGGCCAATTAGTCGATTTTAAAGGTCCAATTAAAAAATTGCATTATGCCACTAATTTTTTCCAAAAAATTGGAATTGTTGCCGGGGGTTTCTGGTATCCACCCTGTCTTGCAAGTCTTAAACGAAGTTATACTACTCCAGAAAATTTACCAAAATTAGAGTCATGTATGCAAATAAAACTGAAAATGATATCTTATTAAAAGGAAGAATTAGATGAAATGGCTGACAAATACCCTCATTTCTTCATCGAATATGTGGTTCAACATCCATCTGCTGAATGGAGAGGTGAAGTTGGTTACGTCACTAAGGAACAAATGGCTAGATTTTTACCAACTCCAATCGATGATCATAGATTGTTTATCTGTGGTCCACCAGATATGATCACATCAGTTTTAAAGTTTGCTCAAGAATTAGGATGGCCTGAAGGTGTTGTAGAATCTAAAGGTGACGATAAAGTATTTGTTTTCTAATCCATCTTATAAAAATTATAGAAATAAAAAACTAATATTAACATAATGTCATAAAACATTTTAACTAACATTATCCTAAATATGAGGATTTAGATGATTAACGCTATTAAATAATTGTTTATATATTGTATATCGATAAGTATATGCATTTGTTTCTTTATTAACTTGGTTATACCCCTTCCAAATTCCTTTGTATAGATCCACTAGTTTCTCTCTGCTTCACTCAATGATAAAGCTATTGCTAGTTGCAATTCTTCATCTTCTAGAGATGAAGAACTATTTATATTATTTACTGAGGAAGTAATATTTTCAACTTCGGTTGCCCTTCTCAATTCATCTTCAATCCTAGATTGTTCTAATGCCATTCTCAATTCCTCATCAATGCCTATTTGATTATCTAATGTGCTATTTTGTTCAGTATTAAACAATCTATCAGATTCCTGAATTGCATTTCTCATAGCTTCATCGTTTTCTGCATTAACAGCATTAGAAGTGTAATTTTCCGATTCCATAAGAGCTATGCGTAATTGTAGTTCTTCTTCATCCTCTATTCCATTAAGGTCAGTACTTGTTGTGAAATCACCACCATATGTATTTAACAACCTAGAGTTTTCCATGCGTTGAAGCTCATTTCTTTCTTCTTCCTCTTCATATAATTCAAGTTCAGCATTCAAAGTCTCTTTCCACTTTGTAGTATTGCGGTTGGCACTCGAACTTTGACCAGTACCTGATTTAGATGTCTCTGAATTATCATCCGGTATGAATTTGAAATAATGTACCATATTTTCCCTATTACTTAATAAAAGCCTTCCCTGAGAAATTCTTAGGAAGCCAGGTTCTTTTTCTGTTTTCTGTACCGTTTTAATCAATTCACCACTTAATGCATCGTAAATATTTACATAACCCTTAAGAGCACATACCATTACCAAATTTGTAATCTGGCATGTGTATGCTTTTTCTCCATTACTTAGTACTATTTTCGATTGTAGATGAAAAGTTGCACCAGGTGCTCGAATATCAACAATATAAATTTTATTCAAATCAGTTTTAATTGCGATAAAACATCCATCCTGTCCAGCGAGTTCCAACCTTTGATCTCTTTTAGCAGATGCTTCATCAATTACAACCTCCTCTATCAATTCATCTTCGAAATTCATAGATTTAGTAAAACCAAATAAGTTGTTATTTGGATTGAAGGATATTATATAAAGATTTTTGGTATCTCCTACCAATACAGATTTTGACCCAAAATCAACTTTAAAAAAATGTACTTTAACTGGTGCTCTACTGTTTATGTTTTTAATATCCAAATCTAAAGATATTTCGTTTAGATCTGTCATTCTATAAATGACATATATTTTCTCTTCATCCAATACAATAGTCCAATCTTTCCACATTTCCACTCTTAATATCGGCTTGTTCGATAGTTTCATGGATTTTACTTTTTTTGCTTCTGTCCACCATATTATGTCACCATTTTCTGAACCACTTATACACCTGTTTTCATTATTATCTACCGTTTTGATAGCAGTCACAGCTCCCGTATGATGATCATCAAACTCTACAATCGGCTGTAAGTACGATTTTGTACTTAACATTTTACCATATATTCTTCCATCAAATCTTCCAAACACTGCACACCCCAAATCAAAATGCATAGTTGAACAACCTTGAGGTGTTGTACATGGGATATAAGTTAACCTCGTCTTATTACCTCTAGTTTTTCTAAATTGTTGTAACTGAAGTAATGTAATGACACCGTCACTGTAACATAGGCAACGTGGATAATCAAATAATAGTTGCTCAATCTCTGACGTAACTAAACTACCACTTGAAATTGAATACTTAGTTCTCACTGATTTGTTATGTTTCCACTCGTTCAAACCATCTTTACGACTATTAAATTCCACACTAAACTTATTAGAGTTTGCATATGATGGGAAATAACTCGTCTTGAATTTAGACAGGAACAAGTTTTTCCAAAGTTCTTCATCATTTATAATATCGTAAAATTTTTTTGACAACAACTGCAGTATAAATAGGTCCCTTTCATCAAGATTACTAAATATATTAATTAGTATTTCTGAAGGCAGTTTCTCCAGGGACATAATAGCAATCTCCTTATTATCGTTGATCATATCTTTAAGAACCAGTAAACCAGCAATAATATTACAAATTAGAGAAATTCACAATACTATGTACAACCCAAGTGTTCTCAAACTTAGTAATAATATATTCCAATAGTTTTTATTCGTGTTAGAGTTAACCTTTATTTTCACTTCTGTTTTAAATTAAGCTAAAGCTGAAAAAAATAAAACTAACCTTTACAAACACACCAAATGTTACCTTCTATATTTCTATTCTCTTATAGACACCGCTAATCTTGGTTGTGCTCTCACTAACACTATTCATAATGTTATTTTTACCATCTCATCTCATCTCATCTCATCTCTTGATTTTTTTCATATATTTCAGTAGTTTTTCAACATTCCTTTTATACTCTAAGCTTTGAAGGTAATAACTGTAAAAAAATTGGCATAGCAACCCAGCACATGGGTTGGAAATAATAAATATATTACAAGATGTTATTAGATCGGCACAAGTTGAGGTTCGTTAAATATTGTTTAGTTCAGCTTTTTTTCCCTCCTACCTTCTTAAATATCCAAATAGCAATAAGATTTGATGAATTTAGTCATCATGATGCTCAACTGCAGTCAGTTTAAGATTTGATTGATAAGTACTCCTTTATTTTATGACAAATGACTGAAAAATATATTTTATACTTTACAAATTTAATAATTATATATATATATGTATACATGTTATTGAGTTATATGAGTTTCTTAGATGAATTCACTTAAATGGTGCCTTTAAAGGATCAATGATTTGACCTGGTTTAACGTTGATTCTAGGTTTAATTAATTTTTGATGAGAAGCTCTCGATGTCCATTCTTGACCGATAGGCATACGTAGTGATCTTTCGTATTGTTCCCTGCTTTCGAATGGGAATGGTACTGCTGATGATTGATATTTTAGATTTTTCTTATTTACTTTTTCATTTATAATGACGTTTTGCAAATTCTTATCTTTTCGTTTGTCCTTTTCTACAACACCTTTAATCTTTTTAACAAATTTTCTTTTCTTCTTTGGATTAGATCCTGCTCCTGCCCAATCACCCCATCCAGGTAATGTTACATCTTCCTCTTTATCATCTTCATCAATTGCAACTCGTTTCTTCTCTTCTTCAAATTCCGCAACAACATTATCACCAGCAAAAGCTTCTGCAATGACATCATGTTGTTTGAACATCAATCCATCTGTCCCATCTTCGCCATCTTCACGATATGGATCGACAAGTTCTAACTTGTTTGAACTGTCTAGATCCAAAAGTAAGTCTTCCTTCTTGTTCTTTGTATTACCTTTACGTGACTTTTGTTCATGTTTAGCAGCATCTTTCTCTAGCTTTTGCAAATGTTTAGTTTGCTTGGAACTGGTAGCATCAACTACAGACACCTTAGATGATTGTTTACGTGAGTAATCCTCTTCGTCAGAATCGTCATCTAGCCATGGGTTTGAAGCGTCATTATCTGACTTTTGTAATTTTTCCTTTGTTGGTTCACCAATATCTTCAGCTTCTTTTTGATTCTTTTTGTTCTTGGCTTGTAAACGTTTTTCAAGTGTTCTTGATTCATCAATAACTTGTTCTTCAATAACTTGTTCCTTGAGCTTATTTAATTCTTCTTTAGCTTCTAAATTCCCTGGGGTATAAATTCTACGACCTCTATTTATCGTCACATTTTCGGAGGCAACATTTTCATCTTCTCTATCACTATCGAATAATGTAATGTCATCTGTATTTTCTAGTTCTCTTAGTCTTGCAATTTCCTTTTTGTTATCCTCTTTTAATCTAGCTTCAGCATTCTTCATAAAGGCCATATTCATAACACCTGTTTTACCAACCTTATCTTTAACTGCTGCATCATCATCTGAATCATCATCTTCTAAATCACTTAGTCTATTTCTCTTGTCCTCATCTTCAGAATTGATATCTAGTATCTTCTCTCTTAATTTCTCACCTTGTTTTAACATTTCTTCCATCTCTTCTCTGGTTTCAGCGTCGTTTGACATACCATTCTTAACCATGTCCTTGGCCCACTTAGAATTAGCTTTGTGTTTTAAAGTCATTCTTTCTCTTGCTCTAGCAATGTCACGTTCTTCATCACTTTCATCGGAAATTCCAGCTAATTCCTTGTTCTTTAACATTTCCTTCTTCTTGATACGACGATAAGCCTTAGATTTAATCTTCTTTAATCTTTTGGACTTTCTTTCTTCACGGAACATCAACTCTCTCATCAGTCTCATTTCTGCAGTCTTCCTCCTCATCTCTTCTGGTGTCATCTTAGCAGTAGCAAGTTCTTCAAAAGTAGACTCTTTCAGTGGGTCTAACAAGTTACTTTCCGAAAGGACCTTATCAACCTTTTCTTGTAACTCAGTCTGAGGTTTATCTGATGATCTTGTAAATGTTGACGCATGATTATGCTCAGTTTGAGGGTTTAGAGGGAAATGTAAAAATTCAGATCTTTTATTTTGCTCAACTGCATCATTCCATCTATTAACTTCATCCTTAGAGATTTCATATGCTGCTTTACGTTCAAATCTCTTTTGAATTCTTTGAGGTAATGGGACTGCCAAAGTTGATTTCTTTTCATCCTTGACCAAAGTGGCTGTAGCAACTGCTTCTTTATCATCGATAGCACCCATCATATCAGCCAAATTAATCTTATTATTGGAGCTACCTTTAATAGATGGTAGACTAAATTCACTTTCTTCACGAACACCGTACTTGTCTAATCTTTTTAGTAGATTTTTGTCTGCATCATTTTCCAAATTCTTGGTAATAGTATTTAACTCCAATTCATTTTCGTCTTCTGACATTTCATCAAATGGATCAGACTCAGAACCTGATTCTTCTTCTTCATCATCTTCACTTTCTGAATCTTCACTGGCTTCATCACTCGACTTGTCATCATCATCTAATTGCATAACGTTCTTTGAATGTTCATCTTCACTAGCAGAGCCAACACCATTTTCTTTATCATCCAAATCCCAAACCTGGGACAAAGACATCAACTGTTCATCTTCAATAGAAGTGTAACCATCTTCTTCATCGATATCCATGTTATAATCGTCACCATGTTTCTTCTTTAGATCACGTAAAGTTTGTGAGAATTTAGAATTCATAACATCAAAGTCATCATCAGAACCAAAGGCTTCATCCGAATCCAACTCTTCATCTTCAAAACTATCAGCATCATCACCATCTTCATCACTTTCACCACCTTCTGCCTTCTTTAAAAGATTGACAACATTACTACGACGTTTACCATAATGGTGTCCTTCATCACTATCAGAATCATAACCACCAACTTCCCTTTCTGCAAGTTCTAAAGCATTAAGAGCCCTTTTAGAACTCTTGGACCTGGAATGTGTCTTCTTTTTAGCCATTTGAAACTCTTGACACCCTTGCCTTGCTGTGCTATATGGATAAACAACATCAATAAGACAACTTCCTTCTTATATATTCATCTCATCGCATCTCATCTCATCTCATCTCAAAATTTTTCATTTTCAAAATTTTCCAGTAGCCAAAAAAGTAATGGCATTGAAAGTTTTAAGACATCATCACCAAGGTGATGACATATGATAAGATACTCGTATTGATACAGATCAAATAGAATAACTGTTGAAAAGGATTGCTTGTTATGTATTATTTATTTTGATTGTTGAGTTTTCACAAGACTAGTTTAGACAAGAGAAATTGGTTGCGTGAGAGAGACGTTTCATGGAATGGTCTTAATTCTAGCATATTACGCTTGATTACGAATTGGGTTGATTTGATATAATCTTTGAGAAATAGAAGGTCTGTTAATTTGGAATTTCATAATATTGTGAATCAAGAGAGAAGCATATTTTTCTTGATTTGATATTGGTATATTTTACCAAAGTGAATCCGCATCGTTATTCATAAGAAGTAAGGATAGATATACCCTAAATTGTTTATCGTATTTGAGAGGTGACTGAAATACAATTTTAGTTTGACACAATACAGTATGAATAACACTGATCCTACCTCTTTTAAGAGCATATTAGAAGGTGTAAAAAGACTACGAAAAGAGCATGAGCCTAATGCTGGTGATACGCCAGAAACTACTCAGAAAGAACCGAGTTTACATAGACATGATCGAACTTCAACCACAACGACAACATCATCATCACCATTGGTAGAAAGGACACCGATGTCTGGTGTATCATCTTATGATAAAGGGAAAGCTACATCAACTTCACCTTCTAAAATTGTTAATGCAATAACTAGAGAGGCTATTCCTATCAAGAGGCCATTAAATGACGATGAGACAAAGGGTAAGTTGGACACTAGGAAACTTCCTGGAAAATCAGTGCTTGTCAACACAACACAAAAGGAGAATCCACTGTTGAACCATTTAAAGAACACCAATTGGAGATATATCTCGTCGAGTGGTGGTAACAAGATATACTATGATTATTTTGTTAAACAGAGAGCAGTACTGTTTCTAACATTAAGTTATCATAAACTATACGCAGATTACATTTCAAGAAGAATGATACCATTATCTAAAAATGATAACAACGTTCTGATATTTATTGTGGACGACTCTAACTCAGAGGATTCATTAAGGGAGATAACCAAAATGTGTATGTTCAACGGATTCACATTACTATTAGCGTTCAATTTCGAACAAGCAGCAAAGTATATAGAATATTTAAATAAATAACCAAGACGAAATGAAGAGCATTGACCAAATATAACCAAATGTAACCGAATTAAGAAATTCGAATATTCCAGAAACTTTTCCCATCCATTCATTGATCTATTGTCACCTAATCGGGAAATTGGTATTGGCATTACCATTGCATTGGCATTAGCATTGACATTGACATTGGCATTGACATTGACATTGATCCTGAATCAGAAACCAAAGAGTAGTCCTCTCTTTTCTCTTTATATTTTATCTTACATTTGAATCAACGCCAACAGCAGCAGCAGCAGCAGCAACTGAAAGAAGGAAATTTTAAAGACATTCCATCTCCTACAAACCCACTGATCTAAGCCTCCAGTTATCAATACCAAACCTTCTTTAACCTTCCAACATCTTCTTGCCAAGTACTTTCGAATCCTCAGTTCCTCTCTCTCTCTCTCTCTCTCTTTGCTGGTCGTTTCTTGTTGTTGCCTGCCCACCACTCAAAAATTCATGCGATACCGTCCCATCTCGTTCGTTAACTATGGGAGGGCAGAAATTTTAAGATTATTAATACTCAAGGCTAAAATTTAAGCTGAGAGTGCTATTTAAAGAAATTTCATATCAGTTACATAATGAGATGATTCTTAGTATATATATACATGTATTGGATATAAGGTCTGGTTTGTATTGGATCAAGAGGTGACTGAAGGTTGATTTTGTTTCTAGTTGTTCTGTATTAGAGATATATCGCTTTGGTAGGTCCTGGTTTTGTTCTATTGCTGGTATTTTGGGTTGTTTCAGTTTTATATTAGTAAAACTATAATATATAGAGAGATAAAGCAATAGTTTTTAATAGTTTGTTGGAATGAGAGTTAGTGGAGTCTTGGCAGTATTGGGACTCGTGTCTCCTGTGGTTCTGGGTGATGTGGTTGCTTCAGATTCTTCGAAAGCTACTAAAGTTTCCGACTACAGCAGTGTCTTGGAGACTAATTTCTGTAAGATGGATAAAGATGAGATGATTGGACCAAATTGTGAAGTGACATTCAAAGAGATCAATGACATTAACCAAAATATTAGAAAAAATGTGATAGATTTGGTCAATACTGATTTTTTCAAATATTTCAAGATAGATCTTTATAAACAGTGCCCATTTTGGGACGACAACAACGCGTATTGTGTTAATAGAGCTTGTGCTGTTGATATAGTTGAAGATTGGGACACTTTGCCAGAGTACTGGCAGCCTGATGTTTTGGGTAGTTTGAGTAATGGCACTACCGTGGAGGATACTGATGATGACGATGATGAATTTACATTTTTAGACCAACTTTGTGCAGGTAACAATAAACAGAAATTTATGGCCGGTGGTGATGTTAACTATTGTGACATGGAAGATTTCAGTAAAGAAGGTTCTGTTTTAGTAGATTTAAGCGCTAATCCTGAAAGATTCACTGGCTATGGTGGTGAGCAATCCGGTCAAATTTGGTCTAGCATTTATCGTGAAAATTGTTTTACTTTGAATGAAACTGGCCAGTCTATAGCTAAAGACGTATTCTTTAGATTAGTTTCAGGTTTGCATGCTTCTATTGGTACCCATTTGTCCAATGAACATTTGAATGTCGAGACCGGTAAGTGGGAACCTGATTTGGACCTGTTTATGGCTCGAGTAGGTAATTTCCCAGAAAGAGTCTCAAACATGTATTTCAATTACGCTTTAGTTTCAAAGGCCTTATGGAAAATTAAACCTTACCTAAACCACCTAGAATTCTGCAGTAGTTACGACGAAGATGTCAAGGATAAAATTATCAACATTATTTCCCAATTAGATAGCAAAATTTTTAACGAAGATTTGGTTTTTGAAGACGATTTGAGTTCCAAATTAAAAGATGACTTTAGAGTGCGTTTCAAAAACGTTACTAAAATCATGGACTGTGTTCATTGTGATAGATGCAGATTGTGGGGTAAAGTTCAAACTACTGGTTATGCCACTAGTTTGAAAATTTTATTTGAGCTTGATGAAGGTGATGAACAAACGAAACAACACATTGTTGATAAGTTAACTAAATATGAACTAATTGCATTATTCAACACTTTAGACAGACTATCCAAGTCCATTGAGTCTGTTAACAACTTTGAAAGACTATATAACGAAAAATTAAAATCAAAGGACACAGGTACTTTAGCTTCATTTTTCCAAAACAACAACTTTTTCAAATTATTAGGTAAAGCCAGTAAATGCATAACGGAATCAGTTCAAGAGGTGAATAAAAGTTTAAATAATAGCATACAAAAAAGAAATGAACCAAGTTCTAAGATTAACAAAAAACAGGAAAAGCAATTTAGCGACTTGAAAATGCCTGAAAAGAAACCTCAACAAAAAAGTAACCAACAAGTTGAAAATGTCTGGAAGAAAGCTTGGAATAATGAAATCCATAACTTAAAAGAAGCTTTCACATTCATTTATAGAAGCTACTTGGATTTGCCAAGAAATATCTTTAAATTAACCCTGTCTACAGTTGCTAGATTATGGAATAGATTTATTGGTGTTAAGGATTATTTAAGAGAATCTGATAAGGATATCTCCTATGAGATAAACCTTCAATAGATAGAGGAAAACAATTATTTTACATTATTAGTCAAGTTGTCACTTTTTCGATTTTGTATTGATTACTCGTATATAGGGAAATAAATTAGGATTTTGACTTGAAATATAACCATAACTATATTATATACTCTCACTTTATATATTAAATCGAATAAAACTAAATTGGATCAACTCATTGGCTCCTTGATAATGTTATCCAACGACAAAACTAAAATGGCAAATCGTTACCAATCAATATACATAAATTCAATTGGTACATGGATGACATTTAGATCTATTTAAGGAATTGCGTCATACGCAGACAGTGATATAAAGAATCGATTGCATTATGCATTTTCAACCGTGAATGAATGCCAGTATAGACGGTAAGTATATTTTGAAGTGAATTATTTCAATGGAAACCTTTAGTTAAATTCCTCCAATCCTGACAGCTCCAATAGAATCATATATATGACATCTGAACTGTTAGTTATACTGTTTATCACGATTTTCAAAGTCTATTCGTATCCCATATCGACTGACAATTAAAAGAGAGAATGTTCCGGAAAAACCCGTTCGGTTGAATCTTACTTGTTATGGAAAAATGTTTAAGATATATTTCTGTATAAATACCAAGTCATCGCAAGATAATTAATAACAATGGATGGTTATTTGAAGAAGAATGGCAGATATATAGCGTCAGTGAAGCATAAAAATGTTAATTAATAACCAGAAGTTGAGGCAAACAATATCTTATTTATCATGGGGTGATATTTTGTTACCTTTCACGATTATTTTATCGATAATTGTTGGTATTCTAATATCTGTATATTCGCCAT